>NC_056525.1:213822727-213955119 GCF_019175285.1 Sceloporus undulatus | reverse complement strand
ATTGGGATGACCTAGGGGCTAAGGAACACCGTATGACCGCATCTCTGCCATGTGTTCACATATTCGCTAAGCCCCTAGTCACCGGGAGCTGCTCTTGCGTTATGGCCCCCGCAATGGCCATACGCCTGCCCTATTTGCCCCGCGTCCCGACTGACTCCCAAACCAGAGCTCCGTAGCCCTGGTACCACACCGTGCGATTGGCCTATGCTGCCGCCCCAAGTTGTGACAAAAAAAACCCAAACCCAAGCGGTGGGTGGGTGGGAGAAGGCTCAGCTCCTCCTCCCTTCCTGCTTGGCTCCTAACCATCCGGAGCCAAGCACGACTGAGGGCCAGGGCTGGCAGCACGGCCTTATAGGCCTAAGCCCCGCCCTCAGTACACCTGACCAGGAGACTCCTCCTCCAGGCAGCTGAACCAATCATTGCCCTGGAGGATCGGAACTCCCGGTCACCGAACCCAGCTCCCAGAGCGTCGCAGGGTGGAGGGCCTCCCTTTCGCCCCGCCACCAATAGGGAGCTGGGGCAAGCCCCCGAGCACTCTGGGGCTTGTAGTCGTTCGCTGCGTCTAGCGGCAAGGGTCAGCCGCCGAGTCGGGCAACCGTTGCTGAAGTCGTACATGAAATCCCTCCTACACTGGGGCTTTTCTCTCCGACCTCTCAACACCTTTTTCTCAGAGACTTAAAAAATCTAGACAACATTTTTTGTTACTAGTCTATCCTAAATGTTATCAACAAAGTAAATTAAAAACAACAACACTATACAACTAAATTGATCCATAGTTCTTAGGTGTGAATCTTTGATTTTATTTTTTCTTTCCTCCTTCCAACTTAAAAGTTTCCACTTTAGTGTTTAGTTTATCTTTTTCCTTGGTCCATTTCCTATTCATTTCCTTGTTCTCTGAATAGACTATCCATGTGCTTGAGGCTGAATTGTAAAGGAAATCATGTAACACAGCAAATGGATTAGACATATTTTACAACGGGTGAATCAATGCTTTAATATACTCACTATTCAAATCATAAACCACTTAAGCCAAAGTACTAGGATTTAAGCCAATTTAGTTCCATTAGCTTTATGATACTAAATTCAACCAATCACCTAAACAGCTCTGTAAATTGATATCACACAGACATGGGGGTAGGGGGGAAGAATTAACAAAACGTCCATGTTGGCAGAGAGATGGTCTCCCTTTAAATGGATGCAATGACCATTTTATAAGCAGCAAAATCTAGGAATGTGCAAAACCCAATCAAAATCTCCCTCTCTTCTGGGAAAAGATAGATCATTCTGTGCAGTAACAGCCATTTTAAAGGTGGTGATTCCTGAATCCAGTGGGGCTAGAGTTTTCTTGTCTTATGGCAAAGAAGGCCAAAACTAAAAAAGGAAATGCAGCAAATGTGGGGTAGTGACTGCTGTGGGGATTCCTCTCATGGCTGCTTCCCTGTGTGGCTCCTGCATCCACAGTAAAATCCAGTTTTATGCTCAGCATGCTGCATCTGCTTTTGTGGCTAATGATGACCAAAAGCAGCCAGTTCGACTCTACTTAATGACTTATTTAAAACATATACACACAGACACAAAATATTACATTTGTATCCTGCCTTTCCTCCAAGAATATCAGGGAAGCAGACATGGTTGCTCTCCAGCTCATTTCATCCTCACAGCCACCTTAGAAGAAGAGAGTGGTTTGGTCCAAAGTTACCCAATAACTTTCATAATTACATAGAGGACTTGGTTTTACCAGTGGCAAATGGTATTTTCCATGTTAGTGGGGTAATGAAGGTTCTAATTCCAACTTGGAAAGAGCTATCTGAACCTATCTGAGAGTTGTGATTCTGGATGGGATGGCATTCAGCCATTGAAGGTCTTTGGCCCTGGCATGTGTTTGAAAAATAGAGGGTTTGTTTTAGATTGCTTCTTCAATTTTTAAAAAATCGTTTCAGGTCTCTGATTTATAACCACAGTTAGTGATCTTATTTGCTGATGTTATATTGTTCTGTGTAGCTGCAGAAAGAAAAATGGAATATGCTCTACTTGGGGCTACCCTTGTACCAAGTTCAGAAGCTTCAATTGGTCCAAAATGCAGCAGCCAGATTGGTCACTGGCACATCTAGGTTTGACCATATAACACCAGTGTTAAAATCTCTTCACTGGCTGCCAATTAGCTTTCAGGCGCAATACAAGGTGTTGGTTATTACCTTTAAAGCCCTTCATGGCTTGAGCCCGAATTACTTGCGGGAACGCCTCTCCCTACACAATCCACCCCGCACTCTCAGAACATCAGGGAAGTACTTATTGGAACATCATAATACTAGGTTAACGACAATTTCCCATAGGGCATTTACAGCTGCGGTTCCAAAATTATGGAATAGCCTACCAGAAGAGATCCGTCTCATCAATACCTTAGAGGCCTTTAAGAAGGCACTCAAAACGGATCTCTTCTGGCAGGCTTATCCATCGGACTCCATATAAAAGCTTATGATGATGCTCCACTCTCAACTATGATTATTGGCTACTGATGAACTGTTTTTTAGAGAACTAATAGAAATGTGGTAAATTCAGTATTAGTGTTTTATCAACTGTATTTGTATTGTTGTATTATTTTATTGATGTAATCCCACCTCGATCCTTGGGAGAGGCAGGAAATATAAATAAACATTTATCATTATTATTATTATTATTATTATTATTATTATTATTATTATTACGGAAATGCTTTTCCAAATGCTGTCTCTATCTTACCTTACTCGTTCTCCTTATAGACCATTTCTGAACTGCACACCACTTTGCATACTGGTTCATGCAATTAACAGTTGCTGTTGTCAATAATGTAGCATTCATACACCTTGTTGTACTGGGGCAACTTCCTGGCTTGTGTCACACTGTGATTTAACAAGGATTTCTAGTTCAGAACTATCCCAGCTCCTGAGATTTTGGGTCCAAAGCTTGAGATCTAGGGATGACCCCTTGTAATGTCATAAGAGAGTGGCCTTGGTGATATCACAAGATGCAGCTCCTGGTCATGTCATTAAATATGATACCTTAAGCCTCAAACACAGTTGCATGGACTATGCCATTCAATACACAACAAATCAGAACACCAAGATCAGACATATGCGTCTGTAAGTGTCCCTTACGTAGGTAGATGTCCTTTTTTGGATGCTGTGTGGATTGATATTCCCTTCCTCTCGCCATGGTACCTGAAGTGCCTACTCGACTTACTGTAAAGCTCCTGAAGCCATCCCACATGGCTGCTATGTGCTTCACACAGAATATTGGACAAACATCTGGCTACATTCCCATAGTCAGTTACAAAATGATGACTGCATGCTGAAATCTGGGGGGGTCCTATAAGGATCTCAGCACTGCTATGGGGACACAGCCAGATGCTTCTCCACTCCTGGCTATTTGTTGTGAAGTACAGCATGGCTATGTAGGGTGGTTTCAGAGGGTTTACAATAGGTTGTGGGGGAGTATATGGCTCACATACAGATATCTATGCTATGTCGTGTGGATGTTAGGTTGAGACCCAAGTGTAACAAAACAGAAATGCATACATACTTTCAAGTTAGTGCTTTTGCCCTGAGATTCTTCCCCTGCCATGTAAACTTGGGAAGAGGTCCAGGTCCTACAGTCTGACAACCCTATAATTAAGATCTTGAGCTCTGCCCTTTTTACAGCTGTACTTGTGTCTGTACTGACAAATTTGGACCACTGCTTTTTTATTCCAGAACAAGACAGATATGATTATCTCCAAATGTAAGGCACATATAATTTTGCAATTCTTGATTTTTAGCTCACTCTATCTTTGCCAAAAATGTGCTGAGAGGCCTCTTGTATGGATATATTTGTTTGAATAAAGCAACATAGTCATGCAATTTTGAAGGTTGCCTTTTTATCATTTTGTGCACAATAGCCTGGAGTTTTAAGATAAATATGTTATTAAACAAAAGGTCAAATCTCTTCCACAGTTTTAATTATATAGCTGAGATGCTTTCAAAAGTATCTTTTTAAAATGAGAAAATAATAACAGGTGACAGCTCTCTCAATACTGCAAGAAATTTGTGAGATATTATTACCTTCACAGGCTTCCATCTGGATTTTTGAGAATGCATATTGCAATTACATTGGGAATTTCATCTTGTGACCTTTTACTTTGATTATATTTCCCCACAATAAGTTAATGTGATGATTTTAGGTCACTAATATTCACTATGCACTCTGCAAAAGCTAGGTTATATGTTTGGGGAAAATCAATATTTATGAATTTAACTTGGAGGAAAAACATCCCTGGGGTTGTTGTATTAATCTCCATATTTTTTCTCCTTGGTTATTCTTTTCCATTAGTAGATGTTTGGCCAGGTCACTACACTTTTAGACACTTTAGCTTTATGTCAGTGCTATTTTGATATTTATTTCTTATGGTTCAGCTTTTATATACATTGGTATGCAAAATTGAAAAACTTGATTGATTTCCTTTCAATATGAGGAACATTTCTGATAATCATGTAGCATATGACAAAAACAGCGTTCCAAGAAAACAGAGGCTTAGAGCTGCTGGGGCAAATGTAATCAGTCTTTGAGTCTAAGCAGTCTTTCCTGAAGACCCTAACTTATTTTTTTTTAATTAACTGTACTACAATGTATTGTACAGCATTACCAAGTTCTTAAATTCTTTTGCTGGCTCCCAGTCCATTTTTTGAAACAGTTCAAAGTGCTGTTTTTGACCTACAAAGTCTTGAATGGCTTGGACAGAGCTCCATTGAATCAATGGAGACCTGTGGATGCTGATTATTTTCAGGGTCTCTCAAGACTATGTGAGTCTAGCCCTTATTCAGGGCATGTGCCAGACACATACTCTAGCTGATATACAATTGGCACCAGTCTGAAATCAGCCTATGCTTGCACAATTGTAAACCTGATAATGCTCAGTATATAGGGTGGAACAATGAGGGTTTAGCTTCTTGAATAATTGATTATAACCGGGCCAGTTTAAATCTGCCTCTGAGGCCTTGCTCCAGGCCATGCCACCTACTCAGGTGATGACAGGAGGCAAGGCTTTTCTGTTGTGAACATCCTGTCTCTGGAATTCCTTCGGCCCAGAGATGCATCTGGTGCCATATCTGTTTTCTTTTTGGTACTTAAAAAAAAATCACTGAAAATATCTAATCTGTCACTAAATCATAAACACATGTATAAGTCTAGAAACTGACCCCCAAAACAAAGTCAACTTGGTTTGTAAGTGCTGTATATTAATTCTTTTTTTTTTAAAGGAACCATCTCCTGGTGAAAAGCAAGAGTGTAATCTGTCCTGGAAGCACTGATCCACCTCTGCTCTTTAATGTGAACACAAACAATTGTGCCTGCTGGAATTTTCTAAGTTCTTTGGCACTGTTTTCCTTTGCTTTATCCTTTAGATCCTTTGTTACATACCCTTAAATTTTACCCTTGACTTATGTATGGATCATATCAAATCCATAACTTTGGACCCCCAAACTGCCCTTGACTTATATATGAGGTCGACATATAGTCGAGTATATATGGTAGTAGCATTGTGGGAAGTCTGAATTTTATCATGCAACTGCCACACCCTGTACATGTCTATATGTTTTATTTCATGTGACAAACAATATTTGTGGTGTGGTTTTAATTAGGAAAGAAAGGTGGGGAGGGAGGAAGTTTAATACCTTAATTCTGCACCCACTTTTAAACATTTTTAGAAGTTGGAGAGAAGATCACAAATATTTGCCATTGTATCTGGTTTGGCCCTAACATGGAAAACAGTTGCAACGTTCCATCTTTTAATGTTCCCCATCACATCAAGCCAACCTAACAGGATATCATGCTAATCTAGTAGCACTTAGAATGCTACTCACAATGATAATCACAAATTTTGACAGCACTCTTGGATTATAGTTCCTAGAATATCCCAGCTAGTATGGCATATGGCCATGCTGTCTAGAGGATTTTGAGAATGACAGTTGAGAATAGCAACTTTTCCACATTCCTACAATCATCAACATAGCTTTATAAAGCAAAATGAAATAGAATTTACTTGAATTGCATTAGTGAAGTAATGTATGTACATTTGTGCATGCCTTCAAATCGTCTGTTGATTCATGGCAACCCCATGAATTTCATAGGGTTTTCTTAGGTAAACAATACTCAGAAGTGGTTGCTATTGCCTTTCTGAAATATATTCTACGTCACCTGGTATTCCTTGGTGGTCTCCCATTCAAGTACTAACTGGTGCTCACCCAGCTTAGTTTCCAAAATTAGATGGAATTTGATGCCTTTGGGGTATTTAGGCCTTTAGTGAAGTAGTACTCTGACTTTATTTTTCCCCATCTCCTGCCAAAGGCACTAAGTATTTGCAGCAGATGTATAGGGCAGCTATTTTAAAAATTATGAAGAATTAAAAAAAACATTTCCTGCTTAAATATAAATAAGAAATTGTAATCTCTCATATGACACAATGTGATAGATGAATGTTAATAGTTTTAAGAAGCAGGTCCCTCCTGTTGTGGAGAGAATTGGAAAGCAGATGCTGCTGCTTATTGTACAATGGCTTGGTTATGAGAAACCAGAATGGAAAGAAGTTTGCAGAGCTTTCTCACGTCTTCCTCTACTCCTGAAACTCCCTTAACCTACCAACCATGCCCCTGGAATAGGCTGTGAGAAGGAAGACTGCCCTGTGGGCATAGGCCAGAAGGGTCAGAAACCTGGAAAAGAAAGCTAGGACTAAGTAGCAATCCAAGGTCAAAACAGAAGATAGGGGGATAATTAGAATCAAAGTCAAAACCAGAAATGCCAGATACATCAAAACTCAGACCTTGTTGTTCAAGTGTGGCTCAGTTAAAGGAGGTATCCCAATATAGGATCCAATGGTCAGCCTGAATGGATATAATCAGTCTCAAATATTCTTTACTGAGAAATGTGCCATCTGCAATCAGTCACTTCATGGTTCCAATGGTTTCTGAGAGATTAGGAAGGAATCACTCCAGACTGAGTTGAGGCACCTTCCCTGTTAAGCTCTGTTTAAATTGTGTCCCATTTCAGTGAATCGTCATTCCCCAACACTTTGTCTTCCAACATCCTCACAGTTCAGGATGGTTTGCTGGTCCATCAGAATGGCTTTCTGAACCACAGGTGAGAGAGGGAATCAGAAATTTCATTTCTGTTAACTTTCTTCTGCTTATGATCCTTGGGTTTCCACCCATCACTGAGGGAGCCATCGTACATGTCTGTGCAGCAGAGGATGGCGATGTGATGGTTGTGATAAAAAAGCAATGTTATGGATTCCTGCACAATTCACCATTCATTATGGCTCAGCCAAAAATGGGCTTCAGAAATTAAAAGGGCTACTTTGGTTGACAATAACCAACAAGGCAGAGAAGCCACAGTGGACTCCTCAGTTTAAAAAGTGAACATACTAGAAGATAAAGAGATGAAATCACAAACTTTCCCTATGAACTTCTACTTTCTCTACTCTTTCTTGGCCTAGCCATTAAATATGGGGGATTTACTGTAAGTTACATGTAAGAATTTTCTTTGTTTAGCATCTTGTATATGCCCTTGTTTGCAGCCACAGCTTTAGCTTCCTCTCCAGGTAGGGAGGTGCACATGCAAATTTACGAAACATGACCAGAGATCATCTTTAATATGTAAAGCTCCATCAACATAGTCTCACAGCTGTGCTGAGATAAGAGGATGCAAAAGGTCCAGAAAGGAGGGCAACAGAACAGTAGGGCTCTCCCAATGCCACTACCACAGCTACTTCATGGCTGTTTGGGTTCGTGGCTGCCCCAGAAAGGGGCAGAGTTGTACCCAGTGCCACCCAGGTGTGAAAGTGTTGCATAAGTATGTACTGTATGGGCACAATGTCTGCAAATACTGATGTGAATCCAAAACATTTTTAGCCATGGTGGTCTCCACTATCCCTTCCTGTGGGCTTCCATGGAAACAGAAGTGTGAAATAGCTATGAAACACCTACTGCATTTATTGATGGGCTTTCTTTACTATGAAAGAGTTGCTGCATCTTTTGAACTATTAATCTGTCATATATTGATCATTGTTTGATCTGCAATGATGTGGTAGCCCTCATCAAGACCCCAAATGAGTACTTTATCGACTCATTTCTCCAATATAGTCTCCATTGCAAGTAATTATTTTTTTCGCTTAAGATCATTCCTGAATAGAGCTAGCAGTGCTTTCTCCCACTGACTTGACAGAAAAAATTTGTGAACTCAATAGGGAATGGGGGAGGCGGGAAGAGTTTCAGTCATTTATGCACACTTTCTGGTTTTTATGGGCTCTTATCAAAAGCACTTCAAAAGCTAAAAGGAAGACACTTTTCAGGAACTGACAACAAATTCAGATTAACAATCATTGCTCATAAAGTAATGAATAAATGTCTTGTCTGTATTGTCACACAGTGACACAATGTACCATTCACAAGAGCACTTGATTGCATGGATTGTTATTGCATTTGTATTCTCTCTCCTCCTTGTGGAAGTAATTAGAAGCCCAGAGATGACAGCTATTGTGAATGCCCCACACTATAAAAAGCATGACTTGAATTGCAAAGGAAATAAAAAATATTTTTGGCAATCTCTCCTTTTGAATGCTTCTAAAAGAAATGAAACTGAACCATTAAGTGAAATATAGTTCTTAATTTTGCTGGTATGATTTCTTCTTTTGCTCCAAGGAATTCTTTTATGTTCTTTATATACAAGAACATAAATCAATTTTGTAAATAACTTGACTAAGCAGATCCTGGGCAGTATGTCTCTCTCTCTCTCTGTGTGTATCTAGGTATATAGGAGAGAAATTTCTGTAATATACAAATGCTGAGCAAGCCTAATATCTATCTATTTATAATTACAATTATTTAAAGCCTGCCTTTTGTGATATTTCTTAAAAATTATTTCATTTCATTTGTATGCCACTTTTCTCCCAGTAGGGATCCAAGGAAGTATACCTTCCTCCAAGCTACATTGCAAGTCCCATCAAAATATATGGTTATCCTCCCCATCCCCATACACAATAAACAAAACCAGCATATATTGTAATATCAGGAATCTTGTTCCTGGGAGTAGCTAGGTCTAGTGAGGAAGGGACTGGAGTATAGGTGATCCTGTTGGGAAGACAGTCCAGATGGAGCAAACTTGGTGTCCCTTCGGTACTATCTACTTTGATTTTTAACTGAAATTTTCAATGCTGCCATCCAAGATCTTTCAAGTAGTTCAGTGGACTGTATCCTGAATAGTAGGTAGCCAAAACATCTGCTCTTACATGCAGGCATGACCCTTTCTTGCGAACCCAAGAGAAGAAGAGCAATAAGTCTGCCCCAGCTTGTCACAATAACTTTGTGAGTAATTGTCAAGAACTGTTTTTTCTCCCAGGAGTTCAGTAAACAAGTCTTCTGTATTGCAAACAGTAAAACTTTATTCCAGAAAAGCAATGGGTGTTAGCAGGGAGACATCTGCATACAGAAGTACCATCAGGCACAAACACTGGCAAAACATTAACAATGTTCCATCCCAAAACTCCATGGGCTTCATCTTAATTTGTTTACATTACAATATACCAACACTCTCTACCATATCAGCCTTGTTTTCACAGTCCTAAATACCATCCTGGTCTCTTATGTCTCCTTTCTGTTTCCCACCAGCAGACTCTGAGAAAATTCCTCACCCACATAACTGCACATTTCTGCACTAGGCAACAAGCATCCCTTTGGACCACCCTTAATTATTTCCACTAGTACTATGCCTCCCATCATTCTCATCATATCCCAATATACTCTAACATTCATATAATTCTTCTGCATATCTAAAACACGGTTACCCCCAGTAAAACATGCTTACATGTTAAACAACAATAACCATCTTATGAGAGAATATGCCAGAGTCTGACTGTAATATAACATTTGACACTTGGGATTTCTCCATCATTCTCCTCCTACCCACATGCTCAGAGGAACTACAACAGGTAATATATGCCTTAATACACACACACACACACACACACACACACACACACACACACACACAGGAAAATGAAACGATTGGAGTTTGGATATATTATTGTTACACTCTGGATAGTGTTTGGTAATGGAAAAACATTAACATGAGCAGTCTGTCATATGATGCTAACATATAAACTATCTGAGCTTCATGTTGTTGTTCGTGCAATAAATCACAGTAGTAGCAGTCAGCTCCATTTTGAACTAGGATCTTGTGCAATTATCATAATTGCTTGTTATCTAACAGATGACTTCAACAGAAGCTATTTCCAAAGAGCAAGGTGCTGAAGAAACATCTTTGGTAGTACTTTCTTTCTTGATAATAATAGAAATGTTATTTAGAAAGGGAGTGGGAGAGGGAGGGAGAGTTCCTGCCCTTTCAAACTGAATGTAAACTGGAAGAGGCAATGAATGTCAACATTGATCAAGCTTCAACTCTGCAGCCACAGTTGTTTTATTGAGATTTGGGTCAATCCTTAGTGAGTCATAAAATGTTTCTGTTGGAAGCTGAATGTTGACAGGTAATTTAGTTCAAATCTACCCACATTATATTTAAGTTACATTTAAACAAAATGAGAAAGATGTAATACATTTCTTTAAAATCTCTCCTTTTGTGGGGACCATACCCTGATTAGTCACTGTTTATGTAATGATTAGAAACATTTGCCTTACATTTTCGTTGTGTGATAATGAAATGGAAGAGAATCAATGAATAGAAATGTAATCTATACAAAATGAAGGTTGTCTTGGTGGGTAGTTCAAGGGTTTGAGGAAAGGATTAATATCCATATCAGTGGGATGGTGAATCTACTGTGAGTTTTATTCCAGACTTTAAAGAACCTATCCACATTACCAAACCTATCTGGGAAATAGGCATTAGCACTTTGGATAGATCCTGGAATATAACCCAGAGCAGATTCACCACACTACTGGCATGGAAGCCACCACCCATCCCTGCAGCCTGGACAGATTTCCTATTCCCTTGAGTTTCTGAGTGGTGACCAATCTGTCTTTCCCAGTGGATGTACAAGCTGCATTCATGGCAAGGAGCATCTTCCTTATAGTACTCTGTAGCATGGAGCTGAGTGTGCACCTTACCTGGACAAAGATAATCTTGCCTCAGTGACCTCTATCTTGATAACCTCCACATTGCACTGCAATGTCTTATATTACGTGGCTGCATTTGAAGACAGTTCAGAAATGTCAGTAACTTCAAAATATAGTTGTGACGCAGTTGACATGGACAGCCAACCACTTGGGGAAGGGGAGTTGGTACAAATTTCTCGGACCCAGCAGTCTGAAAAGGGATGGGGACCTGATGACGTTCTACATGTGAAGCAAAGTGGCCTGAATGTGATCAAAGAAGAAAAGTCCACCTGTCTCCATCTGAGTCTGGCTTCAGGCTGCTCCAGCTGCCAGAGACCTCACGTGTTATCTACTATTTGCTGCACAGTGATACACCTGTCTCACTTCTCTCCCTGCCCCATCCATACACCCATCTTCCAAGGCAACAGATCTTTGGGGTCTCTTCCCAGAATGTAGGAAGTTAAGGAAAGAGAGGAAATGGAGAAGAGATCCTCCCCTTCCCCTTATTTACAGTCATGTTCCCTTTCCCCATTTGGGTCAGTCACCAGCTGGGCCTAAAAATGGCCCCCACTCATGGTGCAGATCAGCTAGCAAACAGCTGGTGATGGGGCTGAAAAAAGATTCACCAGGGCCTGAACCTGTTTGAAGGCTCTCATGCTGACTCCCACTTAGTTTTTGGGCTCAATTTAATGTGCTGATTTGGACTTTAAGACCTTCAGGGCTTGGAACTGTGATATCTGAAGGACTGCTTGTTCTTCAAAGTGCTAATATATCACAACATATTTCTTTCACTGGCTTTCTTACATATCTATGCACACATTTATATATTTGGTCGTTACAATCTGAATACAATGAAACATGAAGAAATAATAGCCACAAAGTGTTCTTACGAAAGCATCAATGTTCTCTAGAGTAAGTGTAATGGAACAAATCCCCTTTTGCTTATTGGCTTAAGTGTCACTTTTTTCTAAAGTATGTAAAAACAGAGCACAATTTCACCAGAGAGACATATTGATTGGCAAAGGGGATAGCTTTATTCTATATCTTCATCTTAATAAAATAGGGGGGAATATCTGAATACATACAACACATATATTCATTGGATGCTATCAGCTGCTGCTGAATCCATACATTATCAGAGCAAATGGGAATGGCTTCTGCATGGTTTCTTCCTATGTTGCTCAGGTCAGCATATTTGTATGTTTAAATCATACTGAGAAGAGTGATACACTTCCTTCCTACACAACCATCTCTACCCAAACATAGGTGTTTATCACACGGAAGTTTTTGCAGCTGAGATCTGGGGTGACTCCTGGTTCAGCTATGCGAATTCACGTTATAACGTGAATGTTTTATCACACCTGGTTGCCCTTCCGTTGTCCTTCCGAATCGAGGGGTAATCGAATCCATGGCAAGTCACGTGATGCGGATTCACGCAAAGTGGAGTGAGTGCAAATTCTATTACTACACCGGTGTATACCATGTGGATTCAACTATTCGAATCGGCAGCCTTGAGCATGCTCAGTGCCCCCACCTGAACGCATTGTGACCTGGTACGTTTCTGGGGTGAAAAGGGGCGCAAGTTCTTGTTCCCTGTTTCATGTAACTGCATGATTGCGTGAATATTTGCCTCGTGAATATTTCTGTGTCATCTTCATCCCCCCTTTTTATTTTCCCTTCCATTTGAGCAATTTGAACACACATACATACACACATAGATAGATAGACGGACATACAGACATATCTGTATATTCACATTCACGCACATACACACACACACATATATATATTCCCCAAAAATGAGTTGCCCTGAAAGTAAAAGGACCACCGAAAGGAAATGGGGGAAAATTGCAGTGCTGCATCAGGGAAAATTTGCAACCTGGCAGGTTTGCGGTGGTGTACCAGAGCAGAAGCAAAGTTGCATTCCACACGAGACCAATTTGGAGTGAAATCGAAGTGAGCTTGGAAGCGATTTCTGCGGATTCTCTTGATACTGATTTTGCCAAAAACTTTGGAATCACTGCAGAAGTGCCACAGGAGGAGAGCCCATAGAAAGGAATCACGTCTGATAACACATTCACGTTATCACATAAATTCGCATCGTTGGACCCGCAGTCACATCGGATCTGAGCTGCAAAAAGCTGCAAAAACCTCAGTGTGATAAACACCATAGATTATGAAGAAAGAATTTGTTCTGACATCTGTCACCATTGCATTTTTCCACTTGTAAGGCCTATACAGCTAACATATTAAATAATAATAATTAAATAAAATTTTATTTATATCCCGCCCTTCCCAAGATCAGGGCGGCTTACAACATGGTTAAAAACAATGGTGCCATAAACAATACAAAAATACAATTACACAGGCTAACCATACATCAATAAAGACAGTCAATAAAACTAATAAAATTAAAAGCCCCTTAGCCCAACCTCTTGGCCACGGAAGAGGAGGGAGGCCCACAGGATTTTTAGTCGGGGAATGCCTGTTGGAACAGGAAGGTTTTTAAGTCCTTCCTGAATTGGGCCAGGGTGGTAGTCGAGCGGAGCTCGGTGGGCAGCGTATTCCAAAGGGCTGGGGCAGCCGTGGAGAATGTCCTCTGTGTGGTGGAGGATAACCTAGCCCCAGGCACCTTCAGTAATTGCTGCCCAGACGTTCTGAGGGTGCGAGGCGGAATGTATGGGGAGAGGCGGTCCTTTAGGTATCCTGGGCCCAAGCCATTTAGGGCTTTATAGGTAATCACCAACACTTTATATTGAGCCCGGAAGCGAATGGGCAGCTATATTGTGTATGATATATATATATATATAAACAATAATTAGAGTTTCATTACTCTAAGGGTTTTCCCAAACAAGCCTTAATTTTGTAATTTATATAAAAATTAATTAATGCTGAGGAACAAAAATAGACGAGGCCTTTACAACTGTGAAGGGTGGAATTTACCATTGACCCACTGCTTTGCAATGGAATGTGAAGGAATAAACCTGACAACCTGACAAGAGAAGAAAATTGACTATGGCACTAAGAATGAAATAAAGGCAGTTAAGCACAACTGCCATCTTTCTTTGTAACCATAAAGAAAGGGGGACAGCATTGTTGTAGAATGAAAAATATTAAGCCTACTATATGATACACGAGTTTATGGCTGTTATTAATATCTGGCCGATATAATCTGACTGATACCAGTTTAAATGTACAAAACTCCCACATAGGAGACAGAATGTTTATAGCGGGTTTGTAACTCCTGGCAGAATGGCAAGGAGTTAATTCTTCCAGGTTGTCCTGTATAGCTTTCAAAATATATAGAGACTTGTGTAGCTTAGCAGAGTAGGCCTTAAAACCTGTAGTTAACCAAATGGGTATCTTATATAAAGTAAGGTGTATCAAACAGGAACAGCTTTATACGAAAAAAAAAATGATGCAACTACTCTATGCTCTATCAGCCTCCTTTTGATAAGGATGTTTTCCACTGATCTACAGAAAATTTGGACCCTCTTCCTTTGCTGTATTGCTAGGCTTTACCTCATTGGGTGTGGTAATTTATTTCCTTCAAACATATGTGCTTTCAAGCAGCTTCTTCTGGAAGGGAGATAGGGCTGTCTGCCAGCCTAAGGGCCTGTTGGGCACAGTATGTCTTGGAGAACAGATGTACGTTCAGTTGGTGAAGAAGTTTTGTGTCTATCCACTGAAGGGATCTAAGAGAACTTCCTTTGCATTTATTTCTTGCTTTAGCATCTATTTATGCCTTTATTTACTCATATCTACATCACCAATAAACTGTCATCTACTAGTACCAGTTGCTTTGTTGCATTGGGCCATATTCTCAGGTCTGCTTTGGCTGACATCTGAGTTGATCAGTCCCCTGAGTTCAAGAGACCTGCCACATGTGACAACCACCTGCCATATATATATAGGTATATATATATCCTAACATTTTATCACCTATGTCAGGGTTGTGCCACTTCTTTCAGGTCAGGGACTTAATACAATCTGAGAGACATTTTGAGGGACCAAATTCCTGTTTTTAAGAAGGACATATTAATGAACACATTAATGGCAACATGCCCTCATCAGCAATTATGTATTTATGCACATTTTAGAAATGCATACTGTGTTTTTGTACATTTTTCACATGTGTGGGTTGTTTGAGGAATTTTTCCTTCTCTCATGGAAAATGTCACAAGCCAGAAAATCATAGAATCATAGAATCATAGAGTTGGAAGAGACCGCAAGGGCCATCCAGTCCAACCCCCTGCCATGCAGGAAATCCAGATCAAAGCATCCCCGACAGATGGCCATCTAGCCTCTGTTTAAAGACCTCCAAGGAAGGAGACTCCACTACACTCCGAGGGAGTTTGTTCCACTGTCGGACACCTCTTACTGTCAGGAAGATCCTCCTAATGTTGAGGTGGAATCTCTTTTCCTGTAGCTTGCATCCATTGCTCCGAGTCCTAGTCTCTGGAGCAAGTGAAAACAAGTCCGCTCCCTCCTGAGTATGGCATCCCTTCAAGTATTTAAACAGGGCTATCATATCACCTCTTAACCTTCTCTTCTCCAGGCTAAACATCCCCAGCTCCTTAAGTCGTTCCTCATAGGACATGGTTTCTAGACCTTTCACCATTTTACTTGCCCTCCTTTGGACACGTTCCAGTTTTTCAACATCCTTTTTGAATTGTGGCGCCCAGAACTGGACACAATATTCCAGTTGGGGCCTGACCAAAGCAGAATAGAGTGGCACTATTACTTCCCTTGATCTAGATACGATACTCTTACTGATGCAGCCTAAAATTGCATTGGCCTTTTTAGCTGCTACATCACACTGTTCACTCATGTTCAGCTTGTTGTCTACTTGGACTCCCAGATCCCTTTCACACATAGTCTCATTCAGCCATGTGTCTCCCATCCTATATCTGTGCATTTTATTTTTCTGCCCTAAGTACAGTACCTTGCATTTCTCCCTGTTGAAGTTCATTTTCTTAGCTGTGGCCCAACTTTCTAGTTTATTCAGGTCATCTTGAATGTTGATCCTGTCCTCTGGAGTGTTAGCTACTCTTCCTAATTTGGTGTCATCTGCAAATTTGATAAGAAGGCTTCCAATTCTGTCATCCAAGTCGTTGATAAAGATGTTGAATAACACTGGGCCCAGGACAGAACCCTGTGGGACCCCACTGGTCACTTCTCTCCAGGATGAAAAGGAGCCATTGTTGAGCACCCTTTGCGTTCGGTCAGTCAACCAATTACAAATCCATGTACAGTGGTACCCCGGGATACGAATGCGCCGCCTTACGAAATTTCCGGGTTACGAAAAAAATCAATTGAAAAAAACTGTTCCGGGTTACGAAGGTTATTTCGGGTTACGAAAGAAATTTTGGTGCTTTTCGGCGCTTTTTCGCACCAAATCGCGGCTTTTCCCCATTAGCGCCTATGGGTTTTTGGCTTGCAAAAGCTTTTCGGGTTACGAACGCGGCGGCGGAACGAATTAAATTCGTAACCCGGGGTACCCCTGTAACAGTTGCCTTGTCTATCCCACATTTTATAAGCTTGTTAACAAGAATGTCATGGGAAACTTTGTCAAAAGCCTTACTGAAATCAAGATATACGATATCCACAGCATTCCCCTCATCTACCAAGCTAGTAATTTTATCAAAGAAAGAAATTAGATTTGTCTGGCATGACTTCTTTCTCTGAAACCCGTGTTGACTTTTTGTGATTATGGCATTGCCTTCTAGATGTTCACAGACTCTCTTTTTAATGATCTGCTCTAGAATCTTTCCTGGTATCGATGTCAGACTAACTGGACGATAATTGTTTGGATCCTCTTTTTTTCCCCTTTTGAAGATGGGGACAACGTTTGCCCTCCTCCAGTCTGCTGGCATTTCTCCTGTTGTCCAGGAGTTCTCAAAGATCATTGCCAATGGCTCCGATATTACTCCTGCCAGTTCTTTTAATACCCTTGGATGTCGTTCATCTGGTCCTGGAGATTTATATTCATTTAGATTAACAAGGTATTCCTCTACTATCTCCTTACTTATTCTGTACTGAAATTCCCCTATTCTGTCCTCTGCTCCATTATCCTCAGGTTGAACACCCTTTTCCTTTTCTGAGAAGACTGAGGCAAAGAAGGTGTTGAGTAATTCTGCCTTTTCTTTGTCTTCTGTTAGCATTTTGCCATCTTCTCCACGCAGTGGCCCTACCATTTCCTTCTTCTTCCTTTTGCTGCGGACATATCAAAAAAAGCCCTTTTTATTGTTCTTAACCTCTCTAGCAAGCCTGAGTTCATTCTGTGCTTTAGCTTTTCTGACTTTACCCCTACATGTGCTTGCTATTTGTTTGAATTCCTCTTTGGTGATTTCCCCATTTTTCCATTTCTTATACATGTTATAAATGTACAGATTTCTGATTGTAAATTGTGTTTTTACTAGAGAGAGGGGGGAGGGAGGGAAAGAGAGATGCAGTCTAGAATCATAGCATCATAGAGCCGGAAGTGACCACAAGGGCTATCCAGTCCAACCCCCTGCCATACATGAATTCACAATCAAAGCACCCCTGACAGATGGCCACCCAGCCTCTGTTTAAAAACCTCCAAAGAAGTAGATTCCACTGCAATCTAATGGAACGTGTTCCTCTATCGAACAGGTCTTACTGTCAGGAAGTTCCTCCTAATGTTGAAGTGGAATCTAAACATCTATGATGTAAAGCTTACAAAACAAAACTCTACAGATCCAGTTTCCCACACGCCGCTGATTCTTACTGGGTTATACATATGGTCTAGCAGTGGAACAAGGTAGAACCTCCTTGTCTGAGTGTTAAGAGAGCAATGCTTGTAGACATAGTAATTCTATAACTTACACTGGGCTGAACTGGATGACTGTCCAATTCAGTCCATGATTCATTTGCACACATTGCTCCTTTATTTGTCAGATTGATTCTTTCTTTATGGTGGAAAGTGTGGGTGGGACAGTGCCTTACATGTCTACTTATTGGCACACCTATCTTGTTTCTGATTTATCAGAAATTCACAATTGTGTGTGCATTGGCTTATGATGTGTGATAATTTCTTCATTTTGTGAAAAATGAACTGCATGAATTAGGGGTAAATATGTAGGCTTAACCTGAATGTTAACCACCCCAAAAATGATGTGAAAAGAGTGTGAAATGTCTGTAAATGTGTAGATCCACTGCTGTGAATGGTTACTTTTGCTGGGAAAGGGGCCTATGCCTTGAGTTGGCATGGAGGTAACCATTGTACTTGCTTCACTGTGCGAGTATATACTATCGTGACAGTAGTATCATTCAAAGCCAATCATTGTCTCCAGCCAATGCAGAACTGTTAGATCAGACCTATTACAAACACCCGAGACAAAGTAACAGAAGATGAAAAAGGTAACATTTCTGTGATATCACAAGTGTTAGTCCTTATAACAGTTGTAAGACAGGCAAAAGTAAGCAAGTAGGCTAAAAAAATTTTCAAGACCAGGAAATGGGCACAAGAGCAGTCTGGTTAAACTGGGTCAGAAACTATCTAGTATCTGCAGTAGTTTCTACCATGCCACAAGGATTCACATTGCATGCCTCCTCCAGAGAGACATAGAGAATCCCCCCCCCCCCATAAATGCTGTTTCTAGGGCCTGTGGAAATTTCACAGCCAGCACTTCAGGTTTTTCCCCCCTAAGCCCTGTTCCACTACCTCTGGGGCTTGTACCTGATGAAGGCTCACAAACTGTAATATTGGCACTCAACCTCTGTTTTGTACTAAGTAGCCCAATAAGCTTGAGTGCTACCATCCACCATCTCTGCCCAGTTTTTTACCTGTGCTCTTTACTTTTTTGTTTAACCAACACTGCACAAGTGCAACACACATACAAAGACTGATTAAAAAAAAAACACCCCAAAAAAGACTGAGCCAAAGAGCTCCCATCTGATTCATTCAGATGGGAATGAATGGAGATTTCCAGGGCTTAAAACATCTCACATACAAAACGCAGACTTTTTCTTCCTCTGGTGCCATTCATCTGGAGACCTCAGAAGCATAGCAATTTCAGGGTACTTCAACCCTACATTTCTGAAACTTCTCAACTTAAATACTAAAGAAAACCATTTATTCATTGTACATAACAAGGTGGGCAGTTAATGGGCTTGATGGATTTTTTAAAATAAAAAATTAACATGAAATAATTTCAGTTTTTATTCCAAAGGGTTGGTTGACTAGTGCAGCTTCTGAAAAGAAATAAGAAAGGACTAGGATACCTCTGAGCACATGTACAATCCCAAAAGTTTTGACTAAGAAACTGATCTCGCAATCCTTTTATACACAAGGATTGTGTGTGTGTACATGTTGAAGTTAGAGGATAATAGTGCACAAGCAGGGGCTGCAGTCGAAACACAGCACAATAGCACTTTTGCTACTGTGTCTGCTTGCACAACAGCACTTTTACTATCTTTCCTCTGCAACTCCTGTTCCCAACCATTCAAACCAGATTTTGAGAAAGAAAATATCCTGTAACCTGCTACAGAAGGTGGATGAGACAAGGCCCCTGATGGGATTATGTAGAATGCAATGAATATAAACCTACCCATTTTCATACCCCTGCATCTCACCCTGGCAACACTGGTAAATGTGTACACTAGTAACTAGGTAAAATAATGAATTATGTTAACAAAAAAGAACATTTCTATTAAATACTTTTCACAATTTCCATTAACCTTTTTGCTATTATTTGCACAGTTCTTGCAAGCCCTCTAACTGAAACAGTAGGCACTGTGGAGAGGTCAGCATGTGACCTTGCAGATAAAGCAACAGTGTATGGCTTACAAGGGCACAATGGGACGAACTCAAATAAAAAGTGCTTATGTGTGAAGGTGACAATATTACCCAAGTCTTGTGATGAGAAATCTTTATCCAAACTCATTTACAACTCTGTCAGTCTAACCCTTTGGGATACTGTCTGCAGAATACAGACATCATTAATCCTAAAGTTGCATTTGTTCACAGTTAGGGGAGTTCTGCTATCATTCTAAATTGTCAACAGAAGTGAGCTGCACTTGAATGTCTGCTTTTCAAACCACTTCAGGCTATACAGTAAATGCTTTTGCTACAAAGGTTGCAATGATCTATGAGGAAAAAACACCCTTTGAAATTGTCACAGAATGACTAGAAGAACCATCTCTGGAGGAGGGATAAAAATTGATGATGATGATGATGATGGTGATGATGATGATGGAAGATGAGGATGCACTTCCTACTATCTATGAGCTTTAATTTTCCCTACATGCGAGAGTCTTTGGAAGATTAACGTATCTGGCAATGATAATTGTGAATATGGCATACAGTTATTAATAATAAAATGAAAACATTCTTATATATCATAACCATTCTTAAATTAAAACATCCAAAAAGAGATGCAGAGAATAACAACAGTAAAGATTTATTTTTGGTGATTCATTTTGGGTTTCCATTTTGTTAGATTACAGTGTGGCTATACCATTTCAATCAGTACTAAAATGCACCCGTTTATACTGGATTGGGTCAATTTAGTCCAGAATGGGGATAAAATGAACAGGGGCAACATTTCCTCCCCCATGAATGTAAAATGTAAAAGTACAAAATAGTAGTATGGTGTGCACTTGATCCTCATCTTTGAGTTTTTGTAGAAAAGTGAAGGTCTACCGTTGACTTTGGTAGTGCATCTTTGCAGCAGAAATTAAAGATGATCATGGAATATTTTGTATTTCAGCTAAGAACCAAGACGCTTTCTTTTTTCAAGTGTCACTTGTGCTGAAAATGTTATTAAGATAGGGGAAATTATTTAGAAGCACATTACAAAGAACATTTTCTTGGGGGTTTTAGATAGAAAGCTTAAGTTATTTTCAGCCACGCAGGTGTCAGTTTGTTAAAGACAATTGTTTTTGAAAAGCCAATTATTCTGAGCACTGCATATAAATTTCTGTCCTCAATTCCAATTTGCATACAGCTGCAGCAATTCATACTTGCATTCCTTGAAGTTTAAGGATGTTATTTCTCTGATCACAGCCAGGGACTCCTTAAAGCAGGGGCTCACTCAAACTATGCAATGATTGTGCTATTTTGTTGTTGCCTTCAAGTTGTTTCCGACTGCTGTTGACCCTATTGTGGGGGTTTCTGTTCAGAGGGAGTTGCCTTTGCCTTCTTTTGAGGCCAAGAGTGTGTGTTTGAGGCTGAGAGAATGTGAGAACATGGTTTCCATGCCTGAATGGGAATTTGAACTGTTCTCCAGGATCCTAGGGTGCATCTACAATGCAGTTTGACACCACTTTACCTGTCATGGCTCCATCCCACAGAATCCTGGGATTTTTAATTTTGGGAGGCACCAGACACTCTTTGGCAAACATGTAAAATTACAAATCTCAGGATTCCACAGGATGGAGCTACAGCACTTAAAGTGGTGTCAAACTGCATTATTTCTACAATGTAGGTGCACCCCTAGTCCATCATCCAAATCATCATACCACACTATCCAGTTTAAGTGCAATAGTTCTGTCCTATGGAATCCTGGAATTTGTAGTTCAGGGAAGGGCCTTTAAAGTTCTTATGCAGACTTCAGGTAGAGCTCTTGTGGCCCAACAGACTACAGACCTCTGGATTCCCTAAGATGGAACCATGGCAGTTAAAATGAAATGATAGTGCTATAGCTGTGTAGTGCAAATGTGGTCCTGCTCATATGAGGTATTTATTAACAAGATTTGCTTTTTCCAAAGAGGTAAGATTTATCAGCATACCACAGAAGTCACGGCAGCATTCATTATGAGCTCTACAAATGCCTTATCTGACTGTTTATTATTCAGTCACACAGATTTTACTTTAGAATAGGTCTCACAGTTGCATTTAAACAAGCAGCAGAATGATTATATTAACTATTTAAGTATCAAAATTACATTCATTAGATTCCAAAACCTAATGTAACAAGCGTAGGCCATTGATGAAAGCAGGCATCAAACAAATGAATCTTTTTACTAAGGATACATTCCAGTTTAATCCAATTTTTTGTTCACTACCAAACATACAAAGCTACCTCAGACAATAAAAGATAGCGTTGTGTAGTGGTTAGTGTGTTACAATGGGTTGAAATTCCTGTACAGCTCCAAAGTTTATGAATGATCAGCCTAGTTATTATCTTTTTCTGTAATCCACCTCACAGAGGTTGGAAATTAGTTACTTGTAATTTATTCCCTTAACTACAGTGCAATTCATCACATTATGATTGTAATTTAGGACTCCTCCAGATGGGCCAGTCATTCCAGTAGCTGTCAGCCTATTCTATTTCTGGATTTTATGTCATATAGTGGTTGTTCCTACAAAAGTCAGCATGGTGTAGTCACACAGTGTTTCCCAAACATTGGTCCTTTGGGTATTTTGGACTTCAGGTCCCAGAATTCCTGATAGTTGGCCAAGCTGGCTGGGGCTTCTGGAAGTTGAAGTCGAAAATACCTGGAAGACCAAAGTTTAGGAAGCACTGAGTAGTGGTTTGAGTGTTGGGCTATGACTCTGGAGACCACGGTTTGAATCCCTGCTTGGCCATAGAAACCCACTGGGTGACCTTGGGCAAGTCACATGCTCTCGGCTTCAGAAGAAGGCATAGGCAAACCCCTTCTGAACAAATCTTCCCAAGCAAAACCTTTGATAGGTTCATCTTGCAGTTGCCATAAGTCAGAAATGACTTAAAGGCATACAGGAATCGTTGTTCCTACCCCTGCACCCAATCATGTCCTAAATATTCTGGGAGTTTGACCATTTGTCTTTTTCTGCTTGAGGTGTGGTCACCTGAGATATATGTGGGGCTTCCTTCCCTCTTTGCTATCTTCTCCACTAACTCAACAGCTCTCTCCTTATCTTTCTTCATGCATCCACAAGCCCTGTCTTGCCCATACATGTGCACTTTCCCCAAAAAATGTTACAGTACTAAAGTGCTATACCAGTTAGCACCATAACACTTTAGCACTATAAGTGTAAAAAAAAGGCAAAGAAAAAGTTTAACCTGCTAAGTGGAAATGTAATGAAGTTCAGAGACGATGATCACTCCCCAATTCAGTATCTCATCAGTGGAATCCTCTTTTTTCCTCCCAAAAGTATAGGAAAAATATAAACATATAAGGGATTAAAAATAATTGGAGATTTGTATGGTTCGACAGGGGCATGAATACAGGAAGAAAAATTAACTACATTAATAGGAAAGCAATACTGGATTCAAATAAAAGGGATAATAAAAGGGATAATAAAATTATTAGATGAAATACAATTAAATATTGTTGATCAAAATGAATTATTAGAAGAAATAATTGGTAGGTCCATATTGGCCTCACCCCTAGCATGTGACGGGGTGACAAAATGGCAGCGCCATTTTAAGAAAGCCTCTCCAAACTGGTATTTTTTAGATGTGCTGGACCACAATCTCCATTGTCCACAACCAGCCTACCACACTGGCTGGAGACAAAGGGGAATGGGTGCCCAACATGACAAGTGGGTACCAGTTTAGGGATAGGATAGCATTATTTAATCTCCTTGCAATATGTCTTGCTGGGCCACAGTACTAAGCTAACAGACAACTGTCCACTTTCTCAGAGGCTCAGAGGCCTGAACTAACATAGTACAGTGACTAAACCTATAGGCCTATGCTTTTTAAAACTTATTGTGGGGTGAGGTACACTTATCTGCTTTCCTTTTTTCTCTCTTTTCATGAATGCTCAGTAAGCCATTCTTGAAATAGCTACCATTGCCTTGATGGCTGTGGACAAACACACACAGCTAAGGTAAGATCAGCTAGAACAGAATCCTGCTTTTCCTCAGCTCAAGATGGTTGCACTGTTTACTGCAGAAATGCTGCTATGACCTATCTCCAAGGTCTGTGTTCTCCAGACCTCCTGAACTATCCTTCAAATGCTGATGGTGCTACAAGGTTCCAGTTTAAAAGAGGACAAGGAGAGGCTGAGCATGTATAAAGTAGCTTCATTGTCAGAGGTTTTGTTAATTAATTTATGCCAGTATCTGAGTAGTGTCAGTGAGTAGAAGGTGTCATAAGTATGTATGACCTGCGCTCAAACATGACAAATACAGTTTAAAGCCATCCAGTGGCCTGATGTGCCATGGAATTAAGGGCATGATAAATGAAAAGGTGGTTTCACATCAGGAAATGCCAAATTTGCTCTTCTTAATTACTGAATGCCTTCAGTGGGCACCTATAAAACATCACGTCATTCATTGAAATAGTGTTACAAGCAGTTATTCTGGGGAGGTGCTAAGCTAATTTCAGGCATTTTCAGCCTCTTGTAAACTCACAGATTTAACATCACAGAAGAGAAGAAATAATAGCTTATCATTATCATAAAATATTTTAAAACCTGAAGAACACCTGAAGATGGTGACCTGTACAGCAACACCTGAGATTATATGAGAGCAATAAGAAGGCTAAGAAATCACTAATAGGATTTGCTTTCAATCACAAGGACATTGGATACCTAGACCCCATTCACACTATGAAATAACCCAATGAAGAAGCCAAGTTAAATGGGGGTTGTTCGTACTCACGCCAAGCACACTCATTGCAGTTGGGGGGGGGGGGGCAAGCAAAATGCCCACTTACCCTGGTTCCAGCTCATCTTTTTAAAAGAACCGGGTTTTTGGAAGGAGCCGCCAATAGGAACGTGTTGTCGATCCCATTTGGAGCACTCAGGAGGGCTTGTGCAAAGGGGTGGACCTATCATGGGGTTTCTCAGCAAAGGTTCTACAGAGGGGCTTGCTATTGCCATCCTCCAAGGCTGACAGAGAGGGGGCTTCCCCCAAGGGAATGGTGTTTAATGTTGAACAACTGGAAAAACGCTGTGCTGTAGATGCACATCATTTGACTGACATTTTTTTTTTTACAAAAACAAGCATCAATCAGACATGTGGACAACTAGACTACAGCAGGAACAAACATCTGATAAAAAAATTGTCATCACAATCTTTTTTCTCCTGTGTGATTTTTAAAAACATCTTTTCCCTGATGAGAAAGCCAGTGGAACTTCAAAAGCTTCCATGATGTACGTTGTGCATTTTTGTAGAGCAATAAGAGAAGTTGAGGGAAGTAATAGTTCCACTATATTCTTTACTTGTCAGGCTTCATCTGGAGTACCTCATTTTAAGAAGAATACAGATAAATAGGAGCAGGTTCAGAGAAGGGCAAAAAGGACAAGATTATGCAAAACAAAACATATGAAGAAAGGTTTAAGGAGCTGGTCATGTTCAGCTTGGCGAAGTGAAGACTGAAGGGTGCCATTATTGCACTGTTGAAATACCTCAAGGGCTGTCACAGAGAGGCGGGTGCAGGCCTGTTCTCCACTGCCCCAGAGGGTAGGACCAGGTTTAATGGTTTAAAGTTATAAGAGAGTATATTTCAATTGAATTTTAGAAGGAACGTCTTTACAGTAAGAGTGGTTCAGTGATGGAGTTAATTGCCTAGAGAGGAAGTGGGGTCTCCTTCTCTGGACATTTTTAAAAAATAGGCTGGACAGTTACTTGCTGGGGATGCTTTACCTGGAGATCCTGTGCTGAGCATTGAGTTGGACCTGATGACTCATGAGACGCCTTCCAACTCTATGATACCATGGAAAAACAACTTCTGAGTATTCCTTGCCTAAGAAAACTGGAATTCATGGGGTTACCCTAAGTCGACAAGTGACATCAATAAAAGTATAGCGTCTAGACTGATGGAAGTAATAGTACCACTCAAGTCTGCTTTGGCTAGATCTCACCTGGAATTTTGTGTCCAGTTCTGGTCACCTCAGTTCAAGAAGAATGTTGACAAGCTGGAGCGTGTCCAGAGGAGGTGACCAACAAAGTGAAAGATCTGAAAACCATGCCTTATAAGGGAAGACTTAGGGAGCTGGGTATGTTTAGCCTAGAGAAGAGATGGTTAAGGGGTGATATGATAGCTGTGTTTAAGTATTTGAAAGGATGCCATATTGAGGATAGAGGAAGCTTGTTTTCTGCTGCTCCAGAGACTAGGGCATGGAGCAAAGGATTCAAGCTACATGAAAACATTAGGAAGAACATCCTGATGGTACAAGCTGTTTGCTAGTTTGGAGCACACTACCTTGGACTGTGATGGAATCTTCTTCTTTGGAGGTTTTTAAACAGAGGCTGAATGGCCTTTGGGAATGCTTTGACTGTCTCTTCCTGCATGGCAGGGGGTTGGACTGGATGGCCCTTCCAGCTCTATGATTCTATGAATATGGACTGAGCTTGCCTCCCACACCCACAGTAATTGTAACTCAGAAAAATCTTTTGCTATCCCTCACCAATGCCAGCAGGCACTCCCAATATTAGAAATGAGGCAAATGATCACTAGGGTAGGGTCTTTTCAGTGATGGTACCTCTCTTGAAAGAGAAGCATTTGCCTAGAATGTGTGGTTTTGTTGCCTATTTTTCCATTAGCTTTTAATGAATACATTGTGATCCTTTTACTGTTTGTAGCTCAGACACATTATACTTTAGATTAAATGCTTGTTTCCAGGATTTCAAGCAGCTTCTGGATAAATGTATGTTGAATTTTTTTCTATGATGAATAATATGATTCTACATATGCATATGGAACATTCATTGAAAAATTCATCAAGGTATGTTTTAAAGTTAATTATCTGCAATTCTCTCCCATTTCATGTGTCATACCACTTGATGATAAAAATATTCACTGGAAAATTTTTATTAAACCATTTGTATTTGAACTCATCCATCTCATTTGGTTAAGCACTGTGATCATTTATGCAGCAAATATCTCAAAAATATTCATGTGATATATTTACCTGTAGTCATTTCCAGCAAAGGAACTAAATGCTAAATTTAATGACAGTAAAGAGATCTGGGAGACTCTAGATTCAGAATGTAGA
The DNA here is from genome assembly GCF_019175285.1 of Sceloporus undulatus. Taxonomy (NCBI): domain Eukaryota; kingdom Metazoa; phylum Chordata; class Lepidosauria; order Squamata; family Phrynosomatidae; genus Sceloporus; species Sceloporus undulatus. Next base: position 213,928,111 of record NC_056525.1, on the reverse strand, counting down.
AAACCTAGTAAAAGCATTGACTACATAGGTGGAGTTTATTATAAGTCAGTTAAATGTGCAGCTACAATATAGATCACAGAAATTTATGGTCAACCAGAGATGATAAAATACTGAACCAATTTGAGATTAAAAGGTTGATAAAGATGTGAGAAAGATTACTGCAATTCAATAACAGGATAAGGCTGGAAGAATCATGAATTAGATATTTGGGAATGGCTATCAGGAATGTCCAGACGGATGTGATTTTAACAGAAAGTATTATGAATACTTAATATGGTTCTTCTAATTTTCTCCCTACATGTTGTTCATTTGTTATAGTATATTATTTATTTACTTTAGAAAATGCAGGTGCCCTGTCCTTCTATTGCACTGGCACTACTCAAGGATACTAACAACAGCAATTACAGTGAAATAAAAACAGTACGATGGTATAAAAACTAAGGATAGGGACAGAAGATTAAAAACAGAGACAAACAAATGCACAAATGGCATTTAACAATGTGTCAATGGCAAACCTCCTCTGAACAAATCTTGTCAAGAAAGCCCCATTACAGTTTTGCCTTAGGGTCTTCAGAAGTTGAGAATGACTTGAAGGCACACAACACACACAGACATGCTAACCACATATATTAATAAATGAGAACACAGTCTGATCAAATCTGGACCAGTTTCACGGCATCCATCCAACAACCCAGTTCTCTGATGTGAGAAAGGTGGGACTCAGTCTCATGTATTTCAAGTTTCCACAGATTCAATGTGTAGCTTCTCTTTTTAGTTCCACTTTCCAGGTAGGAAAACTAGAAATGTGGCTAACAGACTACAACTCCTTGCTAGCTTTCCTTCTCCCATAGGTTCCTTTCAACAAGTGTTTTAATGATTTGTTACTAACTAAACTGGCTGTCTCCACACACTTTCCTCCCACTTTGCCTCTAATCTGTTTCTCAGTTCAGCCCAACACTACATGACCCCTCTTTGAATTCCTAGCTCTGACCCCCTTTTCTCCAGACCACTTCAAGACTGACTGTGAAATTGATTTTAGAATACAGCTTCTGTCATATAATTCCGCTTGAGCTTCTGTTCTGCTGGCCAACATTTTACCAAGTTTACCTAATCATGGTGGCCCTTGGCTCTACCAGCAAAATATAATGATGGCTGGAAAATGTATTGACATTGAAAGTTCCATGGAGGTCTGAAATGATTTCCTCCCAGGTAGCCCCAGAAATGTTGTGTTAGGGAAATGGTTGCAGAGTTGTGGTTAATAAACAAATTTGAAAAGTGAGGAAACAAATGTTACAGCCAACCAAGATACGAGCACAAATTACGAGCATGTCAAAATCTATTCTGCAGATCGTCTCACTCCATTCTGTATTCAGCATCTAGTTCCTTAGCCTGAACCACTGTAGCTACAGCCACTTGCTGTATATTTTCAGGAGACAGGCTGAAGAAGAGCCGGGCATTACGTCAGTGAAAAGAAAAATGAGCCTAAATCCAAGGATGCTTCTGCACTGTAGAAATAATACAGTTTAACTAAGTGCTGTAGCCCCATTCTATGAAATTTAGGGATTTGTAGTTTTACAAGATCTTTAGCCTTCTCTGCCAAAGAGTGCTGTGCCTCACAAAACTACAACTCCCAGGATTCTGTAAGATGAGGCCAATGGAGTTAAAGTGGTGTCAAACTGCATTATTTCTGCATTAATGTAAAAAAAAAAGAAAAAGAAAAAAGAAAGGTAAAAAAAGGTTAATGGTTTTTAAATGTGCCATTAAGGATTCTTTTGTTATCGCTGAATGGAGCAGAACATTTATTTTCTTTTTTTAGATGCTTGCACAAGTTCTACTACCTGGGGAAGCTTTTGCTGAAAGAAAGGGTGATTAAAAACAGCACATAATATTTTGACAAAAGAAGAAAAAAAATATCTCACACTAGCTAATAATATATTTACATTCTTTTGCCTTTCCCCCTTCCTTCTCCAGTTGGTGTTCCAGCAGTTCACAAGATAATTCCCTGTTCATTTTTACCTTTTTGTTTGTGCCTGTAAGGGCAATCCTATTGAAGTCGTGGCAAAACTTCTATTGAATTTATTGCTGGTTTTGATCCTATGTACAGTAGTACAGGCTTAATAGTTTGAACCCTCCAAGTCTTTGCATTCAACTCAGATGTGCCAAACTGGCTGCATTAAGAATCTGTCACAGCAGGTGCTGTATTTGTTTTGAGAAAGAACAAAATGCAGTTGCTAATGATGTGTGGATATTAAAAAAAAATAGCTTCAGATTTTTATTTTCAATTCCCAGATGCTCTTTCTATTTTCCCCTCTTTTGGCTCCATGACTGTCTTTCTTTCAAAAGTAGTGCATGACAAACAAGGGCAGTTTAATTTCTAAATATCTTATTTCCTAAAATCAATCTGCATAAGATAATATAATGATGCCCCCCCCCCCGATGCTCCCTCTCGCTACTCCCCCTTGTCCTTTTGAAAGCAAACCATTACCCATCCAGTCATTATTGTCTGAATAAGGAACACCGTGAACTTGTATTTGATCTCTATTTCTTTGTTGGTTTTATAAAGCAGTTGCTTGCTGATGGTTTCCATAGTAACAAGTGTGCTTATTTTTCATTCTTTTGATCTCCCCTTCACCTAATAATACAGATACTGTATTATAAATGCACTGAAAATCCCACTTGTGCAATTTAACCACAACAAAAGAAAGTAAGGCATAGTTCTCAATCAAATTAGGAGGCATTTCCCTCCCCAATGATCTAGTTTATAAACATACACAAAGGGAGGGAGAGACAGACATGAATGAATTATGGCTACTTACATCTTTGGCTTCTGCGTTTGCTCTTGTACATAGTCATTCTGAAGAAATCCTGCTCTCCAAGAGACACTTCTCTCCAACAGCGAGACAAAAGAGATGAGCAGCTCTGCTTCTGCTCTGCGCTGAGGCAGTTGCTCACTGAAAGAAGGTAACCAGCAATGTCTCTGCCCAAAGCCAGGGCTATACCATTCTCATCGCATCTTGGGGAGATATTGCTGGCTCCATCACCTCCTATTCAGCTTGGGGGCAAAATGAATCTTTCTTCAGTCCCTGTTTCTGTAACACTGGAGCACCTCACTTGAAATCGTCCGATTAGAAAAGAAGCATAAACTGAACTGTGTTGCTTACCTGGTGTAACAATGGTATAGTGTTTCACAGGGTCACCGTATACTTCCTAAGAAATCATGATGAGTGACCAAGATAAGATCTTCAGTAAGGAAACCTACATATATGTGTGGGTATGTGCTTTCAAGTCACCTTCAACTTATAGCAACCCCGCAAATTTCATACGGCTTTCTTAGGCAAGGAATACTCAGAGGTGGTTTTGCCAGTTCCACCATTGGAAATATAGCCTATAGTACATGGTACAGTTTTCCCTTGGTATCCATTGGGGTTTGGGTCCAGAATCCCTTGTGGATATCAAGATCTGTGGATGCTCAAGTTCCATTAAATACATTAAAAAATCCCTGCATATGGTGTGCTCATGGTATTCATTGGTATTCATCCAAATACCAACCAGAGCTGAGTCTGAATAACTTCTAAGATCAGACAGGATCACCATTAGGGTATTTAGGCATACACATACAAATAATGAAAATATAAGTCATGAAAAACTGCATGCTTTCCAACTGTCCGACTTCATCCTCTTTTGTCCCAGTATCACTCTCTTACCCCCTCTTTCTTCCTTTCTCCTCAGTTTATTTCAATTGCTGCAAACTGAGTTTAAACTGAGTATACACTCATCTCCGCAAGGAGAGAAACAATGAGCAGCAGAGTCTTGCTCTTCTTAGAAGGGTCAGGGAAAAGGAAATTGCTGCAGCATCTCCTCTTCCTCATTAATAACCTTTGCCAGCTTGAGCACACTCTGATGCTATTTGGTCATACATGTCCCACTTGTCATCAATGACATGATGGTAAGAAATTGATATTTTCACCACAAAGCAGTAGAAATAAAGCTGCTCAAAGGAAAACTGGATTGCTTAACTACATATCTTTTTACAGTTCATAACCCCATAGTCATGTATCCCAAACTAGATCTTCCTTTAACCACAGCTGCGTTATTTGTCATATATTATTCAGGACAGAATTGAATTACAGTAATATATAAATCCTTCCATAAAGCTAAATCCAAGTTAGCTTTGTTTGTTAAGTATAAGGACTGAGTAAGCGCAAACATGGACAAAAGTCAAAGAAACTCTGTATAATCCCCTACTGTCACTTCTGTCAATGTACATTTTTCCCTTATGTGATTCTCCAGCACATTTCCTTAAGGCTCCCACCATATGCTAAAATGATCTGATAGTGCAGTTGCTTTTCACTTCACAGATTGCTTCTACTATCTACTAACTGGCTGCCAAGGAAGGAGTCAATAGTTCATGAAAACTATTAAAACACATTTTATGTCTTCAACTATGTCTTCAGCTATTGTATTGATAATTTCTTACCCATGTCAGAACATTTCAATTTTGTTCTTGCACCTCCATTTCACCTCTCTATAGCTGGAGATGGTGAAGGAGTCCAACTAGAAAGATCAGCTTCCTTTGGAATAGAGAAGACACTGGTCCAAAATATACTGCAAAAATAATCCAGTTTGTCACCACTTTAATTGCTCTGGATCAGTGCTAAGGAATCCTGGGAATTGTAGTTTGTTGTGGCACTAGAGCTCCCTGACAGAGAAGGCTCAATGTCTCACAAAACTACAATTCCCAGAATTCCCTAGTATTGAGCCAAGTCTGTTAAAGCGGTGCCCAACTGGATTATTTCTGCAGTTTTGGCACTGTGTTCTTGCATCTTGTTTCCACATATCCTAGTTCACACATGTACACAATTTAGTGAGAGTTTCCATAATAATGTTGTGTACTGTATGTACATGGCAGATTAGGCAGTGTGCTAGAGCAAAGTGGGGAAATTAATGCAAGAATACTGACAAAGATTCAAATTAAAGCACATGTGTTTTATTACATGATAAATTAAAGGAAAGGAAAGCACCGATAAGTTAATTCACCACTAGTATAACCTAAAGGCAGCAGATTCTGTCTGATCTTGTAAGCTAAGCAGGGGTAGCTGTAGTTAGTAATTGGATGGCCAGGAATACTCTGAGTATTACATTTAACATGTTTTAAAAAGAGGCCCTCTCTTCATTTGTCATGACATTTTATTTTCTTCAATTCTGTATTTAGCATTTTATCTGATAAAACTGATTTGATTACTCTGACGTGTTACAGACTGCCCCTTTGGGGTGGCCTGTAACCAGCCCTTTCCCTGCTGTATCGGGGCCTCAGCTGCCACAACGGCAGCCTCTGAGGTCTCGATCCACCGCTTTCCAGGCCACGGGGAAGCGGCAAAAGGCCGCTTCCCTGCGGCCTGGAAAAGGGTGTCCTTGGGGCTTCATGCTCCAAGGACACCTGATGGCGGCGGGGAGGAGGAGCTCCTTTTCGGAGCTTCTTCTTGCGCCATGGAACGGGTGCTCTAGGTGCCCTCACGCGGCGCAACGACGTCATTACCGCACCGCCTTGTTTGGAGGCAGCGCGATGGTGACGTAGTCATGGCGGCACCCATCTGTATAGGGCACCTCCATTTTGTATGGACTGGGTCTGTACTAGGGTTAGGAGTGTCAAGAAGTGACGCCCGTTTCTAACCCTAGTATGCGCTCGTCGCCTACTAGGGTGCCTGTTTGTAACAGGCCACTGATTCCAACAAGTTAAGTCTAAGAAATAAATCCCACAAGATTAATTTTGTATGCTGCTCTTACTTCAGTGCAGGGAAGTTCATTTGTTCTGTGTCTGTATGTACATCACCACATAGTTGATAACAAATCTTTCAACGCATTTCTAACCCGCAGTTCATATTCAGTGAAATAGCTCAGGTATCTGTTTCACTTCATGAAATGCAGAGATTAGAAACCAATCTGGAAAAAAAAAAAAGGCTTACTGTGCTCAGTTCCCAGAAAGGTGTCATCTAGCGCGGGTGGCATTATCTAAAGCTGGGCTGGATATGAGCTGTTCCCAGTTATGTTCGAAATGATCTAAAATAGTAACAACTATATATCTGGAGCTTTTGCCATACTGTAGCCAGGTTACCTGGAAATCTGTGATCAGTAAAATTAACCTGTTTGATGTATATAGTAAATGCATTATTTACCTTTTCAATTTAATAAATACAGTTAATAAGTATATTAATAAATAATGAATGTTTAAATTCAAGTTGACAATGCTTCTGGTTTTTTGTTTTTTTTACATACCTTTCACATTAAATTAGAAAGGTAATACAGTTTTAGATCAAAGGAAACTTTGCTCCTGATAATGGTACTTGGACATTTCCCCACTAATTGAGAGTTTCAGTTTATCTTGCCTTTTTGTTATTAAGATTTGGGACTAAAGACAAAAATAAATAAATAAAGTACTTAGTAAGCTTAAGATAGAGTTTTGATTAGAGAGTTTTCCAGGTGTTGTGCTGGTAAGAAAGGGATTAGCTTTTATCTTGAAGCAGGCAAATTGGTTTTCTCCCTTATATTACAGTTCTCAATGATAACAGGAACATTTAATTAATAGGCTACCTCTAGACATTATGAATGTAATCCACCAAGAGCAGCTGCTATTCATTCCTCATCAAAATAGGCAGTATTATTGCTATTGTAATATCTAAGAGACTACACACATATGGCTCATGGAACAAAGAGCCTGTACTTTGTAACTATACAGTTCACTGTAAGGTATTCTCATACTTTAGAAAAAAAAATTCAGAATGGTCTTGTCCTCAATCAAAATACTTCATGGGTTGTGTTTTTATTTTTGTTTTCATTTTGTTTTTTGCTGGGAGTGGGAGGCAATCAATGAATGGGGTATTATACTCTTGAATGGTTGATTTGTCCCTTATAGTTGAGATAAGTCAGTTGTTTCTGGTACTCCTTAAACTTGACAAAAACAGAAAAACCGCTCCTAGACAATAATGTGTGGGGCTGAATAGACACACACAGGTTTTCAGTTCCAACAAAGCAAACATATGAAATCAATTTAACATAGCTATTTAATTGTCACACTCCTTTTTATTCAATTGTTCTTCTGTAGTTGGGACTAATGGCTGGAGTTGGACCAGAACCTTATTTAAAGAAGAATGCTTTCCTTTCCAAAGAATCATAACTAGATCTTAGTAAAATTCCAAAGACCATAAAATATGGTACACGTTACTGGGTATGACACTTGTTCACCTCTGAGAAATTCATTTTTGAGATTACCAGGTGTTGAAACACAGGATAAAAATTTGGTCCAATCTGTTTGATAAACTTGTTTCAGCCAGTTAATATCTATAAATGAGTCTGTAATCTAGGTTCTCAGAGTGTCTGAATGTGTCTGATACATATTGTATCTTCTGCCTGGTGTAAGGACATTCTGTACTTACTGTCTTCATTCTGTGCAGTATAATTCCTGAGGAGCAATTTGATCAATTTTCCCCAGTTAGTCCTTTCACACTTTGTATGACAGATGTGCATATTGGGGCCTCAGCTGCCACAACGGCAGCCTCTGAATGCCTCTTTAGATAGGCAGTCTTACAACTGTTGCCTGTTCCTTCTTCTGGACAAGCAGTGGAGTTCCAAGTTTTTTAGATGTCAAGGGGAAAGTTCATGTCCACATTTTTGTTTAAATGCTCTCCACTCCCTTTAATAGGTATAGGGGACAATTTTGCTACATTCCCTCCTGGAAAAGGGGAGGCCTTTTGTCAAAATTGGAAGTGATGTCCAGCTGACTTCTTGGTTTGGGAGGAAAAGGCTTCTCATGGCATAACACAGTCTGGGAGAGCAAAAATTTGGGGAAAGTGCTCCTGCACAGAGGAAGACAAGGAATGTATGAAATTTGGTACATGGCAAAGGCAGAGGTACTCCAAGCTCCAAGATTCTTACTTAAAGCCACATACAAAGTTCATAACTAGGTTGAGATTTGAACCACAGACTACCTGGATCACAACTTTAATTGGTATAATACAATATTTTTTCTACATTATACAGTATAGGTTAATTTGGTAGTGAACAAATTAACATGTGGACTACAGGAATCATGTCATAGGAGTATATCACACGGAGCTTTTTGGTGGTGTTGTGGCTCAGTTCCAGCTCACTTCCAAAGTGATTGCACTTCCAACGATGTGGTTTCACCTCAGAAAGTGACTGTTTTATCAGATGCCATTGATTTCTATGGGAGCCCCTTGCGAATTGCTTCAGCAGTGTTTCTGAAGTCACCCCTCATTTTGGTAAAAATGGGAAAAAAGTCACTTCAGAGAATTCACTTCCAGGCTGCCTTCGATTGCACTGCGATTTGTTCTGGTGTGGAAAAGCACTCCGATGCCACCCCCCCTTGGCCCCTGCGTCCTGCTCTGTCATTACCCTCCTCCTCCTTCATGCCATCTCCTCCTCTCTGCCAACCAGCCGATCCCATCATCCCCTGCCTTCTCCTAGACCCTGATCTGCTCCCCTCCTTCAGCCTCCCACCAATCCCATCATCCCTTGACTGCTCCTGCATCCCAATCCTGGCCCTAGGGACCCCCAGCGAGCTATCCCATCATCCCCTGACTGCTCCTGCATTCCGATGCTGGCCCCAGGGAGCCCCATCAAGCTCATCATCATCCCCTGCCTTCTCCTAGACCCCGATGAAGGATGACAGCTAAGGAGGGGGCAGGGAAGGAGCACAGCATCCAGAGCCCCACTGAACATGCCCAAGGGTGCCGATTCGAATCGTTGAACCCTCAAAGTATGCTCTGGTGTAGTAATAAAATGTGCACTCACTCCCCTTTGCTTGACTCCACATCACGTGACTTGCTTGGAACCGAACTGACTTCTCTTCCCCTTCACTTCGAAAGGACAACAGAAAGGCAATCAGGTGTGGAAAAACATGATGTTTTAACCTCAATCCACATTGCTAGAGAGGAGTGACTCTGGATCTGGTGTGGAAAAACATCACACTTTGCATTGCTAGAACAGGAGTGACTGCAGATCTGAGCTGCAAACCCCCCCCCCCTGTGCGATAAGGTCCATAGATATATACAGGTATTTTCACTGCCATGATTTACCTGTATAGCCAATATTTTCTTTTTTATGAATAAAAAACCCTGACATATCTTTCAGTCTAGTGATGAAGAGAAGCTATCTGTCTAGATATAGATAAAGAGACATATAAAGGATTAAACCTGAAATAAATTATTAAATACTTATAGCAAGTTACCAGCCTTAGTAGTCTTTGAGTTATTAGATTTTTTTTTAAAAAAGTTCAATATCACCTGCAAATTAAAACAAGTATATCACAGGTCCTAAAAGATTTAACACTCTACAAGATGAATTAATATGTGACTGTAGGCATGATTAAACAAGCTCTTACCAAATTGCTATCTGCCGGAACCATGGATGGCATAGGAGATATGAGGCTTCAATGTATCTCATAAATTCAGTAAATTTTGAACATGTGTTTTAATATGTCTGCATACTACAGCATTTATAACTATACTGAGAAACCTTCAGCCCAGTCTTAACATTATGACCCATGTGAGGTCAACGGGACTTAGTTCCAATCCATTAATCACAAGATTTTGCCTCTTTGGCACTTACCTGGATGTAAACCCTACTAAATAATGGCCTAAATCCAATTGTTAATCTCAGAATGGACCCATGTTAATCCCATTAGAGAACCAATTTCTCAGTGATTCCACTGAGTCTATCCTAATTGGGACTAACAACTAGATTGCAGTTGGTAGCATTTATTTCCAGAAAAAAAAATTACTTCCATGAAAACAGCTCAGCAGTTGCTACATGTACTGGGAATTAAATCCAGCTAAATTCAGTGTAATTCTGACAAAGTGTGACTAGTTTTACAACCCAGACAGCAGCTATACTGGGGTCCCTTGCTGACATTAGCTTGGTACACCAACTACACCTGTTTCTTGAGAAGACCAATCTGTTCACATTCATGCTTTTACTCATCACAACAAAACTGAAGATCTGCCTTTGCGTGAAAATGTAAGCTTGTACAAACCCGTATGCACTGTTTTTAATTTATGTTTTTGGCTCATGTCAGTACATTGTGTTCAAAGCAGATATAAGCCTCAAGATAAATATAACTAAAGTGTGCTTAGCATTTTAACTCTGATCTACAATGCGCTGAATGGTCTTTTCCTCATTTGGTTAATGGACGATAACATATAGGTATTGACTTTGTTATTGTAGTGGAAAAATCCTTGGACCTCCAGCTATAAAATGGTGTCAAAATATATGTAATCAACCATGTGCAGTCTTTATTCAGCATATTTTTAACTTAGAAGTTATGCATGCACATAATTACAATTCTCCACCTTCCTTTCCCCCACCATATTTAGTTGCAATTATGCACACTGATGAGCTCTTTCACTATGCTGAATTAAGCTGCAAATGAAATCACTTTGCAGCTCTTAGACCAAGGCCACTACGGAATTTGATCTCAAAATCCATATGCCTTAAAAATGGCAAAGACTTTTTCTTTTATCTTGGCAGCCTTTTTTTGGAATTGGCTGTTTTTTTTTAAAAAAAGAAAGAGCTTTAGTATGGCACCTTTAAATATTTTTCTAAAATGTTTTATACTTTAAAGTATGTTTTAAATGCTTTTAATCTTATTGATAGTTTAAATTTATTTTTGTTTTTACCTATATTGAACGTGGTTTAATTTCTCAGATGCCTTGAATCCCAATTTGGGAGAGGAAGATCCAGGATATATATATATATATATATATATATATATATATATAGAGAGAGAGAGAGAGAGAGAGAGAGAGAGAGAGGAGAAAATGATAGCAAGCTGCTTTATTTCTAGAGTTTAGAAAAGTTACTTTTGGGAACTACAGCTCCCTGTATCTCTAGGTTGGGTATTTGGGAGTTGCAGTCTGAAAATAACTTTTCTAAGCTCTGCTTCTACTTACTAGGAACTTCAGAAAAATCTGAATATTATTATATGATTACTAGCTGAAATGTACCCAGTACTGCCTGGGTCTGTAGCTTATATCTCAAAAGAGGAATACGATGCATCCTGTTTTCCCACCCTCCTCTTTTAAAATTCAGGTGTTAGCTGAAATACCTCTCAGAGCCCTCTCCTGTTGTCCTACCAATGATTTTCACCTCAAGAATCTTAGCAGTAATGTCTTATCCTTTTCCTATTTTTCTGCCTTTTCCTCTGCCTCAATAGCTTTCGCATCAGTGCCTCTGTGCATTAACACTGCCCAGATGTGTATCTAATGCACAAAGCATCCTTGGATGTTCCTGTTTTTCCTTACCATCTTTTTTGAGGTAACTAGCACAAAGTCTCAATTGTAAGGCTAGGAGTATGGTAAGGATAGGAGACTGAGTGACAGCAATGGACTATGATGAAGAGAGTGAATTTGCACAAGGATGGTGATTTGTTCAGAGAGTGAGAAGAGTTATATGTGGCTTTATGAGAGGAGCAGGCACCCCATTCTTTACCTCTAGTGAGCTCATTCCCTTGATTAGCATTTCAGCTTGAAACCCAGCTCTGTAATTTGGGGCTCCTTCAGACAGAGCAAATGTTGTTGGAGATTACAATATTGTAACTGTAGCTTTCGTTAAAAAGAGGGCTGGAATTCACTTGTGAGATTTATGGTTTCATATGTGGATGTACATCTCTGGGAAATAGAATCAAGCAGTTCTGTAACATCCATATTCAGCATGGGGCCGCCATTATGTAACTAAGTAGGGGAGCCTTCAATGTGACTGATGCACAACAGGACCAATGTACAATGGGACCAATGCATAATGGGTATTACATGATAGTGGAGAGGGAAGTGGCCAAGCAACTTATATATCTGCTCTGACTGCTGTCTATGAGTTAACGACTGATGGGCATCTTTAAAGCCCCAGCACTCCCTTCTTATGGCCCTTGATGTTCTGAACAGAACATGGAGAGGACAGCCCTTCCCATCTTAAAACAGAAGATTGTCTTCTGACAACTTTTCAAAATGAGGAGCACCCTGTGGCCCCCCTACTGCTAAGGACAAAGGAGAAAGAAACAAGAGAAGATGGATAGGAGATTTCAAAGTAGACCACCTTCCACACAATTTTGCCAGGTAGCAAAGTCTTGGGTGTTGTAAGGTGGAGCCGGGGGAAAAAGGCAATATATGGAGTTGAAGACTGCATATTGCAGCAACCCCCTGTGTCTTCCCAAGAGGACAAGAATGAGGCAGTAGCACAGAGAAACATCTGCATGCTGCCTTCATCAGCTGAAATTTTCTAGAGAGGGCATTACGCACATATGGATATACAAATGAATGCTCAAACACCCTCCAATTGGCAACCAAAGCGTGAAGGCCAATCAAAATGTACCATTTTCAAGAGCCTGATTTTGACACTTAGAATTAATGACCAATTCTGCGGTTGGCGTCTAATTAGAGAAGTGAGCAATTCAGTATGACATGAGTGATGAGGAAATTTTTGAGGTAATTTTAAAGGCCTCAATGGGCTTCAAATGCAACTAGATGTGCAAAACGCTTTCATTTTCCACTTGTCTGACAAGGGTTTGTTTCCTACAAAATATTTTAAAGTTAAGTGAATCTACTCTTATGTTCTGCTCTGGTGCTAGGTGATGCTGTGCTCTTCACACACTATTTAGGGAAAGGGCAGTCACACAGGGCATGGGGCCATAGCATATGAGAAAAATTCTAATCTACCTTTGTGATGATTCCTCGAGAGCAATGGCCCTGTGCGTGGCCCTTACTCCCAGGGAGTCCCTTAAAAGAACTATTCTTCCGCTGCCACCACTCAGTGAATTATCAATGAACTATATTTCCCAAGCACAATAAACTATATTTCCCAAGCACACACTGAGACTTGCTTGAGAGAGAGATCTAGTTTCCTTTCTTGCTAACCCACAGCAATCAGTAACCGAGATAAGGCACGTGTACAGGAGCCAAAGAGATAGCAGATGCTTTTAAAAGAAAGAAGTTTATTTTAAAGAAATAGTATAGAATAGGAAGGTATCACTCATGCTAGGCCTCCTTGCCTTGCAGGTCAGAAAACACAGTTACAAAGATATTCATTTCAGGCAAGCTATTAGATAAACATAACAAAAACCTAGACGTACTGACTAACACTGTTCCTAAGCTACTCACACAATGATGGGATTTGCAGTCCTTGTGGAGTCCTTGGAATCAGGGAGTTGGCTCCTTGCCAACTCTACCTGCATGCCAGAGCCGGTCCTCCGGCTGCTCAGAGGACAGACCTCTGGGTTCCCCAAACACAGCCAAGATGGAGAACAAAGGACACATGGTCCTACAGGGGTATTTAAAGCCCTCTCTTGGAATCCTTTTGAAACTGCCGCTCTGGCACTGTTGATTGGCCAAGTGAGCCTTACGTCAGCTATGATGTAGCTGCTCATTAGCATGTGATGTCATCTCTCATTAGCATGTATCTCCTCCCAGATTAACCCTTTGTAGTTCAGGAGAAGTTCTCAGGTGGCTGGGGCATTTCACACGTGCAGGGAGGTCTACATAGTGAAATGCCCTCAAATCCTTCATATACACAAAAAGCCCTACTATGTTCAGAATTCTTCATGTAACTTAGATTTCCACAAAGTAAAATTTAACATTTTGACACTCCAAGTTGTCACACTTACACACCAATAAAGACTCAAGAGAGTTTTCTGTCAATGGGTAGCTGAAGCATGGAATGTTAGATATGGTTTCATTTACTGGAGATCTGGGATCTCCTTCTTTCTAAGTACAAAAGGAGGGACAGCTCTTGGGCCAGTAGAGATCCTGGTCCTGGGGTCTTGATTTAATAATATAATATGATTGACACTGGGTCAGACCAAAGGCCTACTTAGACCATCTTTTTGTTCACACAGTGGTCAGCCAGATCTCCACTGGAAGTCCACAAGCAGGATATGAGTGCAACTGCAACCTTCAACCAGGCACATTATTTTTTTAAAAAAAAAAACCCAAATAGCTATAGTTATAGTTCTGTGCTCTCATCAACCACTGTAATTATGGAGCTAATAGTTTGTAGTTTATTATTATTGGAATTATAGTAGTTATAGTTACAGTGCTTTTTTGTTTGTTTGTTTGTTTGTTTAGAAATAGCTTCCCAAGCTGTCTATGGTTTTTGCTTCCTAGCAAGTCATGTTGAGGCTGATTTGATCCAAACTGATCCAACCCATTTCAAACCAGCTTCTGGGCGGGCTATGGAGTTGAGACTGCCATGGTCGCCCTGGTCGATGATCTCCGTCTGGGCATGGACAGGGGTAGCGTGTCTCTGTTAGTGCTCTTAGACATCTTAGCGGCTTTCGATACCATTGACCATGGTATCCTTCTGGAACGCCTGAGGGAGTTAGGAATTGGGGGCACTGTGCTCCAGTGGTTCCGTTGCTACCTCTCGGGTAGATTCCAGATGGTGCAGCTGGGGGATGTGTGCTCCGATAAGAGGGCCCTTACATCTGGTGTCCCTCAAGGAGCCATTTTGTCCCCCATGCTATTCAACATTTACATGAAACTGCTGGGAGAGATCATCTGGAGACACGGGGCGCGGTGTTATCAGTACGCTGACGACACCCAAATATGTTTCTCTGTGTCTCCGACTGATGCAGTGACCAAGGATGGCATCCCTCCTCTAGATGCCTGTCTCGAGTCGGTAATGGGCTGGATGAGGGAAAACAGACTCAGTTTGAATCCAGAGAAAACGGAAGTGCTCGTGATAGGTTCCCCAGGCCCGGGGATGGATGTCTGTCCACCTGTCCTGAACGGGGTCACGCTCCCCTTGAAGGACTCAGTTCACAGTTTGGGGGTGCTCCTCGACTCGTCGCTCCACCTTACATCTGAGGTGGATGTGACGGTCAGGAGGACCTGTTATCAGCTTCGGCTGATACGCCAACTGCGACCCTACCTGGGCCGGGGGACCTTGAAACGGTGGTACATGCTCTGGTGACCTCTCAGTTGGATTTATGTAATGTGCTCTACATGGGGCAACCCTTGTACTATACTCGGAAGCTACAGTTGGTTCAGAACATGGCAGCAAGACTGGTCACTGGATCCTCCAGGGCCAGTCACATAACACCCGTACTTAAAGACCTTGAAACGGTTGTACACGCCCTGGTAACCTCTCGTTTGGATTTCTGCAACGCGCTCTACATGGGGCAACCCTTGTACCATACCCGGAAGCTGCAACTTGTGCAGAATATGGCAGCCCGTCTGGTCACTGGCACTGCCAGGGCCAGTCATATAACACCAGTCCTTAAAGACTTACATTGGCTGCCTATTCGCTTCCGGGCGCAATACAAGGTGTTGGTTATTACCTATAAAGCCCTAAATAGCTTGGGCCCAGGGTATCTGGAGGACCGCCTCTCTCCGTACAATCCGCCCCGCACACTCAGATCATCAGGGCAGCTATTGTTAACCGTTCCAGAGGCGAAATATAGTTCTACCACCAGGAGGGCTTTCTCCATCTCTGCCCCCAACCTCTGGAACGCGCTGCCCTTCGAGCTCCGCTCAGCCACCTCCCTAGCCCAATTTAGGAAGGGGCTAAAGACCCACTTATTTGAACAAGCTTACCCCTGACCAGTTACTCTCCCCCCCTCCCCTTGTCAGCACTGTCTTGCCGGCATGGACATTTTATTATTTTTATTAATCTGTTTTAATGTTTTGTATGACCTGATGTTATATTGTTCTGAATTGTTGTTCACCGCCCTGGTTTTTAGAAGGGCGGTATATAAATAAAGTTTTTATTATTTTATTATTACATTGGCTGCCCATTTGCTTCCGGGCGCAATACAAATGGCTTGGGCCCAGGGTACTTGGAGGACTGCCTCTCTCCATATAATTCGCCCCGCACACTCAGGTCAGCTGGGAAGCAACTGTTGAGAGTTCCAGATGCAAAATATTCTACAACAGCACAGACAGCGTTTTCCATCTCGGCCCCACAGCTCTGGAACTCTCTTTCCGGCAAGCTCCGCTTGGCCGCCTCCCTTGACCTATTCAGGAAGGGGCTAAAAACCTTCCTTTTTCAGCAAGCTTTCCCCTGATTTGATGTAATTTCTGCTCTCCCTTCACTGCATTTGTACTTGAGCTAGCTTTGGAAGTTGTTGTTTGTAATTTTTAATTCATTTTATTGCTGTTTTTGTGGTATTGTATATCATTGCATCCTGTAACCTGCCTTGATCTATGGAAAGGCGGGCTAGAAATAAAGATTTTATTATTTATTTTATTATTAACCTAGTCTGTTTCATTATTGACTCTGAATCTGTTCTGAGTAACCTGTGCTGAGAAACCAAAAATGGTTACAGTATATATTTTTTGAAAAAGCATACAGCCACCCAACATTTGGAGATAAGCTTTACTCTAATGACGAGCTTAACTAACCCAAACTCCAGACAGTTAACTCCAGGGTTTTTTGTGCTATGCACCTGTGATAACAGGCTATCCCACTATCTGGACAACACAGTTGAGGAGTATAGTCCCTCCTCCAGGTAAACAAAGTGTTAATAGTGTGATGGTTTTAGGTGACATTTATGGGAGGGGGGTCAGCAACAACAGAGATCATGAGAGACAATGGCCCAGTGAAGATAATCACTTTGGGAAGAAGTGTTGAAGCTTTGAGATGCTTCCAAGATGATAAAAAGTGTTGAAGCTTTGAGATGCTTCCAAGATGATAAAAAAGAAAAAGAGAATGAGGGATCCTCAGACTCTTTGAAGAGACTTTGGGGACTGGTGGAGAGACAGGGGAGATACTATCTGCCTCGCTGTCCCTAGTAACGTTAGGACAAAGAGGTCCAAACTACCACCTTCCCACGAAGTTCCAAAGACTTAGAACACCATAGGAAGTTTAGCTAGCCATGTTAGGGTATCTCCTGGCCTCAACTGAATATGACATAGATCTGTTTTTGTAACTTTGTAGCTACCCCCAAATAATGTCTGAAGGAAGGTGCCTTCATGTACAAGATACCCTTTTGCTAATGTAAGGATGCTTGCTTGGAATAAAAACCTTCTTTAATAATGCTTCTCTTTCCTACACTCCCTTCATATGCCTTTACTTAGTGTGTATCCATATAGGATTCTCATTTTCCATGGGGGAGGAAGTCTCTGCAGAGTCAAAGGGTGAAAACATGCAAGTTAAAAACCCTCAGTAATTTCTAACTTCCACTAGATCACTGAATCAGGTGGGGTTGTAAAAGTGCATCTGTTGTCTAGCTGGAAAAATCAGTCTGACAAAAGACACACTTTTATTTATTTACTTTAATTATGGTATTTATACCCCGCCCTTCAGCCCTAAAGGCTATCAGAGCGGCTTACAATTATTATTTTTAATTAAACGGTTCCCTGCCCTCAGGCTTACAATCTAAAAGACACGACACAAAAGGAGAAGGGAATGGTGGTGGGAAAGGGGAGGAGGTCCAGTGGTTCTTCTCTCCCTCTGAGGCCTGGACCAAGACAGATGGACTGGAGGGAGGGCTCTTCTTCTTCAGGCTAGCCCTGGTGGAGCTGGGCCTGCGTGTTCACTCCCTCACAGGCCGAAGGATGACAGTTATGATGGAGGGATATGACCTTAAGACCATGTCCTGCAGGAAGAGAACTGAAGCACTACAATACGATACAGTAAGGCATGGAGGAAGCTGCTGCTCTCCGGCTCCATGTTGTTTTCTTGTGCAATACATCTATACGTCTGTTAAAGTTTAACTAGCAAATGTAATAATGCAATGTCAGTTTGCTTAACAAGATGGTATTTTTTTCTTTATTCTACTGAGAATCCAACTGATGAGATTAAATTGATGCAGCAAAATGAGGTAAGGAGGTAATGAGAGGATACTTTACTAACTGCTCAACTGATAAGATTCCCATGACTAATCCTGCTTATCCTGCTTAGGATGATCTGGGATGGCATTGGTGGAAAGTTCTCTCTAATAACCCTATACTGCTGATTCCAACCAGAATTGCTTGCTTAAGGTGATGGGTCTAAGACCTGATGTTTTCAGAAGATCGTGTAGAGTACTCATTCCGACTATGCTTTAAAGCGAATTGCCGATCGGTTTATATGACCATCGTTCCCATTTTAAACTGGTTCTGATCCTACTGTGATCGGTTTCAATCATGATAAAGCAAGGCAAACACACACACACAAAACCCCCGGTCTTTCCTGACACTAATTCTTTCGAGGATCTTTTGGAAAGAATCGATTCTGGAGCGTGTTCAACAAGTGGAAACAACGGATCTGAATCACATCATTCTGGAGGGGAGTGACTAATGGCAGAGGGGTGTTCACCATTCCTCCTCGGTTTTTGGTAGATCCACCATTCGCCCATCCCCCCGCCATCAGCGCTGCCTTTGTGCTTGTGTTGTGACCTATGGATGCATTTTTAAAAAAAATAAATAAAATTCACAGAAGATTCTATTCATTAATTTTGCAACTACTTGTAAAGGTAAGTGGTTGCAAAACCAATGAATCAAATCTTCTGTGAATTTATTTTTTAAAAATATATATCTATAAATGCCATGGAGTCCTTTGAGGGTTTTAGCACTGTGCTCTTGAGCACCTCTTTGGGGAAAGCACCTCCTGAATGAAGCCCAACCAAGAGGCCCAGTACCTGCCAGTGCCCTCTCCCCACCCAGAGCCCAGGTTGCCGCTTGACATGCATTTTGAAGCAGTGCAAACTAATGGGGAAGACAATCATGCCAAAAAAGAAACTATTACACGGACATAATGAAAAGATCTGCTGTCATAGTGGGAACGATGGACCTTTGGAATTGATTAATCAACATAGAGCTGAAACCGGTTTAAACGTAAGTGGGAATGAGCCCTTTGTTTCTATTTTATGTGTCTATCTTTTCCTGCTGGGATTATTCTGCCTTTGTTCTGAACAAAATTTCTTGGTGTGGTGTCTTAAAGCAGCGCAAGTTGCTGATGCTCAAACACCCTGGCAATTTGTTCCTGCTAATTTGATATTTAAAGTAAAGGCAAACAGCAGGTGTGAGATCCACTTTCACTTCAATGGGGTCTCACATACACACACACACACATCCAGTTACTGACACTGCAGGCCTTCTAACACCTAATAACAACAGCAGCAACAACAATAAAGGTGAGGTGGTGCTTGGCAGGGAGAATTAGATTTTTTAAAGCTAAAACTCAGTTTAACACATGTAGTTTAACAAATTAACACAAGCAAAAGATAGATTAAGCTAGGCCATTCAACTCAACAAAAGGAAATTAAAAAGAGGGAGACACTAAGATGCCAGAGGGCAATCAATAACCACCTATCCACCAACACAGTGCTTTCACTTCTTGTTATAAGGTGTTTCTTTGTGGTTTTACTGCCCACGATAGATCCAGCCTTTAAAATGGAGGAAGGAGATTTTTTATAAACAAAACAAAATTTCTGGTTAAATAAAATAGCCTTTTAAAAAGGGTTTATAAATTCTGATAGCAATTTTGAAAGACCTGCAAGTAATTTCCATGACATAATTTAAAATGTTTCATATTAGAAATTACTACTACTGAATCAACTATGATAGTCTGACATAACCTAACCTCAGAAAGAATTGAATGCAGAATATATCTTTAATTGATCTCTCATCTTGGTTTCACCCTTTCACATTAGACACTGATTTTCCATGTTGGCTAAACAAAGAAAATTTTGTGCTGAACATATATTCATGGGAAACTGTAACCAGCACCCCTTAGTGACTACAATCATGTGATCTTAACAACCACAAAGTTAAATGCAGTTGCCCGCTATGTAAAGTCGAGAGATATGTTACTAAAATTCTTTAGTATGCTTAAACTGTCAAACATAAGAGACCTAACTATATGTCAAGACTATTTCATTTCATATAAGTGAAAAGAATAAAAATTCTTTGCATTTTAATTTTTACTACTTTAAAAGCACCACCTATAGTTTATCATAATTCCATTTTAAGATGCAGCAATTTAACACAAATATTTCAATTATCCTACCAATATATTATGCAAAACCTTATTCATGTTTTTTCTTGGCATGTGACAATTCCCAAGGGGGAAAAAAGTATTTGTGGTTGTGGGCCTTCAAGACATTTCCAACTTATGGAAGTGCTAAGGTGACCCTATCATGGCCCCCCCTCCCCCCAGTATATCAAGTATCAAGCATTAATGCAATTCCAAAGAAAATGAGCATTTTAGATATTTCCTGTGCGTGCCTTCCTATGCCTGGGTTTTGAAACTGGTTCATAACATATATATGTATAGGATCAAATCATCAATACTGGTGGTGTGATTTCTTTATTGACTGACATGAAATCTAATACAGAAAAAGAGGCTGACATAGTGATATACTTAGGTGAGCTACTTCATAAAATCTCATCAAGTTTTACCAGAGTAAATGTAAAACTCATAATTTGAAAGACTGAATGGGTGAACTTAAAAAAGAAATGCATTTTCAAAGTTCCTTTAGAAATGCAGAAGAAAAAACCCTTAAGTGACTTTATGAATATGTGTTAGGAAAAAGAAAAAGGGTAATTGTTTCTGTTTTGCTGAATTATTCCTTTGCTGCTCAGTAGGGGTCTGCATGCAAAAAACAAGCATCAAATTTAATGTGCTGATTGTGCTATTTAATGTATAGCTGTATTGAGGTATCTGCTTTGTGTTTGGCTGACACATTTTGATAGGCATTTTAATTAAAATGCCTCTCACTTCTCACTTCACTTTCATCTGGGAAGAACTTTTCAATAATTCTACAGATCTCCATAGTCTAAACTTGTGTTTCAGAGAAAACATGTTCATAAATCATTCTTTAGTTAATCTGACACCTGTATGTGTTTCCATACTTCAGCTTTGTTATATAAGAACCGACAGTTTTACTATGCAACAATACACATTGGACAGCCAGAGTCTTAAACAATTGCATGAGAGGAGAAGGTTTCACAAAGTGCCATTGTTGTAACTATAATCAACAGCAGAATGATGTTCAGGATTCAAATAATTCATGCTGGGGGTGTGGTGGGGGTGGCAAACAACCCAAAGCGAGACCACACAGACACAGACACAGAGACACACACAAACACTCTTGCAAGATCCTTTTTTGTTGGTTTCAGAGAGATGTAGCATGTTTTTCGGACTCAATTTTGGGCATTTCTCCCAACTATGCAAAATGGTAACATTAAGTAACTATTACTTTGAAAGGACACAAAAGAACATTAAAGTGAACATATTTTGTCTCTTAGACATGCTGGAGGTGAGATAATAGAGTTACAGAATTAGAGTGTTGAAAGTGGCCTCATGCATCATTACTCAGTGCAGGATCTTCAGCAAAATTATCCCCAGCAGGTCGCTGCCCAGCCTCTTTTTTTGAAAATGTCCAAAGAAGGAAACCACACTACTTCTCTAGGCAATTAGGTCCTTTGCTAAACCACTTTTATTCTCTATTCTCCTGTAACTTAAAACCGTTATTCACTTAAAACCATTAAAACCATTAGCTATGGTTCTACCCTCTGAAGCAGCAGAGAACAAACCTGCCCTCTGGTCTCTGTGACGGGTCTTGAGGTTTTTAAGAGTGAAATCATGTCACCCTTCAGTCTTCTATTCACCAAGCTGAACACAAGCCTAGCCTCTTCAACCTTTCCTCATACGTTTTGTTCTCCCTACTTGTTAGCATCTTTGTTGCTCTTCTCTGAAACAGCTCCAACTTCTCTATATCCTTCTTAAAATGAGGGACCCAGAACTGAACTCAAGGCCTGATCAGCACAGAATATAGTAGGATTATTACTTTCTTGACTTGGAACCTATCCTTCTATTAATGCAGGCTAAAATAACATTTCCTTTGTTTGCTGCAGCATCACACTTCTGCCGGTCCTTTTGGCATGCACTACTACTAAGCCATGTATCCCCCATTCTACACCTGTGCATTTGTGGCCTAGGTGTAGAATTTTGCATTTGTCTCTATTGAATTTCATTTTATTAATTTCTGCAAAATTTTCTTGTTTATCTAGTTCCTTTGGAATTCTGTTCACATGTTCTTTTGTGGCAGGTGGCAAATGTTTGTCTGCCTGGCTTCTCATGTTGACAGCCTGTGTTGATCAAAATCAAAACAATAGTTAGAGTTGCTAATTTCTTAAGGAGGGGTTTCCCCATGCCATGTAGCCAAATATATCTTTTTTTAAAGAAAAGGAAAGTCACAACTTTTTAAATGATGTTATGGTGATGTATAAGGAGGTAAGGTATTCTCCGCTGACTAGGTTGTCAAGTCGTGTCCGACCATCTCTGTTACTAAGTCGAAGAGCCAGCCTTGTCAGAGACTACTCGGTGATCATGTGGCCAGCATGATTGCACAGAATGCCTTTTACCTTCCCTCCAGAGTGGTATCTATTTATCTACTTGCATTTGCATGCTTTCGAACTGCTAGGTTGCCAAAAGCTGGGACTACTGATGGGAGCTCACCCCATCATGCAGCACTTGGGCCTTGAAATGACAACCTGCCGATCTTGCAATCAACAGAGTCAGCATCTTAACCACTTGAGCCACCACAAATATACTGTATACTGGGGTATGCAGTATACAGTTTAGAAAAAAAAACCCAAATGTCCCTTAGTCTTAACAAAACCATTTGCTATGCTCAGTACCAGCTCAATGTTTTGGAGGGGCCTTGAGCAAGATAACTTCAGGGACCCTCTCCCTCAACTGTTTCACCAGCATTGTTGCCAGATTCTGTCCACTAAACTATCTTTTTGGACCCTAGCAGATTTTTCTTTTAAAAAGTCTGTTTTTATCTTGATCTTGTCCCAAGAGACTCATGATTTTTTCCTCCCTTTTTATCCCTAACAGCAACACTAGGAGTCCAGTTAGGATCAGATCCCATCATCAGACAATGGTTACTTGGTAAGGAATGAAATCGGTTTTCTTCAGTCCAGTCCTGTCCAGTCCTAAGGCTTGTTTACACTTGTCAGAATAGTCTGGCTGCCGCAGAGTATTCTCCTCCCTGAATTTGCCCCTTACATTGTGGGTTTTCAACTCTCTTCCCCAGTGACAACAGGCAGCTGTCTTCTCAGGTGGTCCCCATTCCTCATCTAGCACTTCTTCTAAAGTCAGAACAAGGGACTCAGCCACATTGTCAATGGTGGACTCCTCGTTCTGATCTCAGAGTGACTTTCACTCGCAGTGGTGGCACCAGAAAACTAATGGGGACCACAAGTGAAAAGGAGGCTGCTGTTGTCACTGAAACCCCTCTGAAAACATGAAGTAAATGGTGAGTTATTTAAATGTGGGGTTATGGGGAAGAAGCGCTGAATTGGGTGCAGGTATCATGAAGACAATCCAGACCTAATTTTGGGTTTTGGCCCTGCATGTAGTAATTTGAGTGTTGGACTACAACGATGGAGACTAAGGTTCAAATCTCCACCAACCATGTAAATTCACTGAGTGGCCATGGGCAAATCATACTCCACCAGCCTCAAAGAAAAGCAAAGGTAAACTATGAATAAATCTTGCCAAGAAAACTTTGTGATAAGTTCTCTTTAGAGTCAACATAAGTCAGAAACAAAGGTACACAACAACAAAATAAGAACATAGAAAACAAAGTAAAAGTATTTAGGACAAAACCACACTTTTAATCCAAAATGAGCAGCTGTTTAACTGCAGCTTGATGTAAAGGGGTAAATCACCAATGAAGGCAAGCCCTAGTCCAACCACCACAGGATACTAGCCGATGTCCACGGTCACTGCAATACTGCACTAGCATCATGGGAGAATATCAGTTATGTGAAGTGAACCAGCCTAAATTCTTATCTCTAGAATGAGGAACTTCATATTTAATCACAGATGTTTCTCTCCTGCCATCTACTGGGAACACTGCTGAACTTTCAGATCTCTAGAAAAGCTTTAAACAATGTGTAAGCTGAAAGGATGCACGATAAAAGCTTTTATCTCTGCAATTTGTTTTTCATTTTTCTCAGTACATTATCTCTCTCTTTAGTTCTAAAGTTGACTTCTCACTAGCATTCAAGCTGGAAATGTAACTTTTTATTATATGATAACATGCTGGGTTGACCATTTTATTTCTTTGATGCATGAAGAGATTAATTTATTTCATTTAACATATTTGCAACTTGTCTTTCAGTTAAAGCTTTTCTAAGTAATGAAAATGCAAAAACAAAGTTGGTGGGTGAAGAAAGATCATAAATTCAAAATCTGTAGTTACACTAAAATATGAGAGAGAGAGAGAGAGAGAGAGAGAGAAGAAACTAACAGTACAATAAGACAATAAAACAGCAGTACACTACATGAGAATAAAACATCACTGACAATATTAACAGCAACGTCATAAAATAGTTAATAAAAGCTTAGGGTTTTTTAATAGCATATGAAGGCCAACATAAGCACATTAGCCTTCATGCCAGGGCAGCTAAAGTGGTTTCAAATTGGTTTATTTCTGCAGTGTGTTTTGGACCTATGAGACCAGGGTTCAAATCCCTGCTTAGCCACAGAACAAGTGACACTATCAAATTAATAAAATTGCTTTTAGTTTTAGTTAACTTCAAGGCACATGACAACAAAAGATACTGTACACAGAAAAGTAGTGGTATGCTTACCATGTAGGTCATCATAGAGCACTGATACCTGCATGATAGTAAATAATGTCCCCAAATTTCCGTCATTTGCCATGTCTAGTTTCTTTCAGGACAGAACAAACTGGCAGGATACCATGGGCTAAGCCCATGGTATCCTGCCCCTGGGTTCTGACCTAGGTTAGCCCCTGGGCCAGCAAGGCAACAGGCGGGTGTTTACATGCCCTCCTGCTGCCATGCCATAGAACATCTGCCACTGTGTACCCCACATCTGCAGTCATGGTTGCATCCATCCCAAAGTCCCCCCTCCCATGGCCTGTAATGGCAGAAACAGGGTGCTTGGCTATACCCACATGGCCAGGTGCCTCTTCTGATATCAATATTTTAACGTAATAACATTTGGGCTTATGCATTTGTTTCATTATTGAAATTTGTGTTTTGAATTGTTTATTTTTCTTCTTAGATTTGTAAATCATTCAGAAGGCATTGATTGGCATCATATAAATATTTTAATAAACATTTGCAAACAAATGGATAAAGTCAGCACCAATACACTGAAAGCTACTTTTTCAGCAGCAATTAAAATGTTTGTTTGTTTCAGTTAGCCATTGCCAAAGTTAGCCATTGCCAAAAGCCTGCTTATCTGATAGCACAAGAAGAATTATTACCTCTTTCTTGCCAAACAGAAAAAATCACCTCTGCTTTCTAACCTGGAAGGATGCAGGAATGACATGCTCCACTCTCTCCTTGTTTAGTTAACCGTAAAAGAGAATACCTGAATAGGGCTAATACATAACTGCAAGACAGCTGTTTAATCCACTGGCCAAAATCCATGTGTTAGTCCCAGTCTATACCCGTGCTTCTCAAGCTATCTGATGTGGGGACAGGTAATTATTGTTTTCAAATGTTGCAGTGCCCAGCATTACATTTGTGCCCATTGGGCAAAACTATTTCTTTCTTTCCTGGAAACACACCAGGAAGTGGCAGCTAATGGCTCAGGGACCAGCACCAGTCCAGGAATCACTACTTCAAGTAGCACTAGAACCAATAGAATTTATATACTTTTTAATTTACTGTTTAGCAATTTATTCATGGGTCTACTCTAGTTGGGCATAGCAATTGGCTGTAAACCAGCTATAACATTTAATATGGACAGTGTTATTTTGCATCTCTGTAAAACAAAGATAATTTCTTTGGTTGTTCTAAAAGTGACATTTGGGCCCGGTTTACACCCAACACTAAATCCAGTGGCAGTCTGGAGCAGTATGCCCTGGACTCACCCTGAACTGACTACACTGGGCATGAATTTGACTCCTATATAAACTGCTTCTGAGGACACAGATTTCAAAGGCCTGAGTACAGTGCAAGGGAGGACATCCTTTCAATGGAATTAAATATGCTTCTTCAGTGAATTAAAGTCAGTGTATACATTGGAGTAATCACAGAGTCACTGAACTGCAACACCAGCCTTTTCATCATCTTATGTTTTCAATTGCCCATATCAAGAGTGGACAATGTGGAGGGTTTAGGGCAGGGGTAGGCAACCTTTTTGAGTCGGGGGCCAGGTTGCTGTCCCTCAGACAACTGGGGGGCCGAAGCTGGGGGTGGAGCTTCCACCCTCCAGGGGTGGAGCCATATGCCAGGGGTGGAGCTTCCACCTTCTGGGGGTGGAGCCACATGCCAGGGTGGAGCTTCCACCCTCCAGGGGCGGAGCCACACACTGGGGGTGGAGCTTCCACCGAAGCATCATCATCATCACCACCACCACCACCACTATCATTGTTACAGCAGACCTTTGTTACAGCACTTTGGAAAGTCACACTGTCTCACCTTCATAAATAATAAAAATAATGAAATGAAATAAAAAGCAATAATAAAAATAATGAAATAAAACAACAAAAATAAGTGTTATATATTTTAAAAAAATAATGGAAAAAACCCAAGGCAGACCTGAAATGACTCACCTTTCCACCTCCTCCCTCTCTTTCTCATTGAGAGGGGATTTTGCAGAAAGAACACCCAGGGCAAGTAGTAGTAGTAATAATAATAATAATACTAATAAAATTACAAGCCAGGAAATTACTAAAATGCAATTGAAAATAAACTATAGCAAGCATGCACAGTTTCAACTCAGAAAAGCCACAAGGTGCTCAGAGGGGATTTTGCAGAAAGAACACCCAGCTAACCCGCTCCCCCAATGAACCAACCTCTGGCTTTGCTGTGGCTGGAGCTACTGCTCTGGCTCCCTGGCTCCCTCGCTCTGTACTCCTTCCTTCTTCCTCCTCCTCCTTTCCCTGCTCTTAGGGAGGAGGAGGGCGGAGGGCGAGGTGGAGCCTGCTGCAGGCCTGCTGCAGCCCCTGGAGCCCTATTGGAGTGCTACAGGGGCTGCACCAGGCCTCCTACATGGGCGCTGCCATTTTGAAAAACAAAATGGCGGCCGAAATCCTGGGGCGTGACCTTTTGCCATCCTGAAGGTCACGCGAGACTTCGGCCGCCATTTTGAAAAACAAAATGGCGGCCGGAGCGGTGAGAAAACAGGGAAAATCGGCGGCAATCGGCGGCAGGACTGTGCAGGGGCCGGTAGGAAGGCCTTGGCGGGCCGCATCCGGCCCGCGGGCCGCAGGTTGCCGACCCCTGGTTTAGGGGCAAATGTTTTCCCCTTCCCATATCTGTTGAAAACCAGTTGAAACTGAAACTAAAAACAACTTTATTTTTCCATCTTCATCACTTTCCCCCAATTTTCTTCATTTTTAGGGGATCTGACATTAGTGATTGGTTAATTTTAAACAATTTCCAGATGCAAAGCCTTGAGGGATGTGGAAGCTTGGGGGGGGGGAATCCCTCCCACTTGTGCTCAAGAAAACTGCTTTTAATTGACAAAATTGGACTCTGGCCATTACTGTAAACAAAGGAACAAAAGAAAACTTGTTGGTGCCACTAGGTTTAATTCTTTAACTCTAAAATAAATTTAAATGTAAAATGGACTGTAATGAAATACTGTAATTAAATCTAGTTCTCCTAGATTTAATCCAGCCAACCTTGAAAAGTTATGTCTTTGGAGTAGTTATTTATCTCTTTTTCTCTCTGCACTTGTGAGTTTTCTCTGAGTTGCAGATACTGCATGTTACAAATGTAAAGAAACCCTGCCATCTAGTGAACTTGTGTAGTTATTACATTACAAATCAGGAAACAGGGGTCTGCTCAAGTAATGGGCAGTTCATTCCAACTTTCCATCTGGTAGCTATTATATAATATTAGCAGTCATATTGAGTTGATAATCATCATCCATCCTAGATCTTTAAACAAATAAACACCAGGCTGCTCGTTCTGGATTAAAAGTGTGGTTTTGTGCTAAATATTTTTACTTTGTTTTCTATGTTCTTATTTTGTTGTTGTATATCTTTGTTTCTGACTTATTGTAACGGAGAGCACTCCCAGCTGACCAATCAGAAGGCAGCTGAGGGACAGCCAATAGCATGTAGGCTGGAATTTTTAAAGATTCCGAACTGACAGTTGGGGAGTCAGTTGGAACTGGGACAGTTTAGAACGGGAGCTAGGGTTTAGAATCTTGGGGAGAGAGGACTGAGGTCCAGGAGTTCCTGCGGGAAAGTGTTAGTTAGGGGCTGGAATCCTGAGAGGGAGGGTTCCAGGGCTTGAGAAGGACGGTTAGGGGTAGAGTCTGTGTAGAAAGGGCTCCCTACCGTTGCACTGCCAGACCTCTAGGAGAGGGAGGGACTGGAGTGTATTATCCTGCGGGATATGGTTAGCCTTGGTGGCTGAGTTAAGAGAACGAACTGTCTAAAGAGAGGCAGGAAAGTCTCTAGGTGATAGAGGGATATCTAGGGAAAAGTAAAGTGACAGTAGCCGAGTCAGATAATACAAGTGTAACGAAGGCGGGTTACAGACGGACAGGGAAAGACGTCTTGAAGGTGTATTCTGCTGAATACGGAGCCTCCAGACCGCCCGCCCCGGGGGCGTGGCTCAGGTGTATGGGGCTCCTACACGGGGGGCAGTGAAGACGCCTCACCTGGGGCCGTTTCTGACCCACAGTTTCCATACCGCCGCCTCGGAGGACGCCGCAAAGAGAGAGGCAGCTTCCGCACGGGCGGCCAAAAACGCGTCTTTTTTTTCTTTTGCCGGCTGGCGGATGTGCAGCTGCGCAGCTGCGGCGGTCAGCACCGGCGGCAGAAAGCATATGTGCACATTTAAAGCGCCCAGGCCCCTTTAAACTTTTTCCCTCGCCCTACCCAAGAACAATGGTGGTCTCCTGCCAGCTGGTGATCAGCTGGTGTTGGCATCCTTGTCCGCTTGCACGCTGCCAGTGTCACCAGCATCATGGATGCCTCCTCTCCTTTGGTCCCCGCGCTCTTGCTGAATCTGCAATGCACAGCCACAGTTGTCGCCGCTGCCACCGCTGTCCCCCTGCCATCCCCCATCACCTCCCTTGTACATATGTAAATATTTAAAGTTTTAGCGTTTTTTTATTGTTAGGTGAAAATGGCGCAGGAATGTGTGTAGGGGTTCACTTTAAATTCCAAACTTTCCACGATTCTAGCAGCGCATGCGTACATGTTGCTCTAGGGTTAGGGTTACGAGCATTAAAATAGAGTGCAGCTGTGCTGCAGCTTCCACATCTGCATGGCATCTGATGCTCTAATTAGAGCCTCGGTGCAAACTGCGCATGTTCCAGGACCCCGACTCATTATGCGACACAGCTGACTCGGAGCCTTTAAATGGGCAACTTAAATTAGCGGCGTAACAATTCTGGCGTACCGGTGCAGCAGCTTATAGACGGAGATGCGCAGTTGCGCAGTATATAGAAAAGAAGCGGAAAAAAGCAGCACCTTTTTAATGCCGCTTCTTCCCGCTTGGGGCGTGCAGGCGGCGCATTCATGGCGGCATTCAGGTAAGGACCGTCTAAAGGCTATACCTTCATGACGTCATGAGCACACCCCTTTTTGCCCGTCTGTAACCCGCCTAAGTAACCTGTGCCTGAACTAGCAATTACATAATATCATTCAGTTCAAGAAAGAGATGTTCAACCATTCTGTTTAATAAAGTTTATATTTTAGTTTACATAAAAGCTTGTCAGTCATACATATCAGCTCCACGCTACTATATTAAATAAGGTGAACCTGCCAGAGGGAAGGGGGTTCATATTACATAATTGGGTGGCAGCGGTGGGATAACAGAAGTCCCAGATGCTTGCCATAAAAAAAAAGGCTTGTGGTTTGGACATCCGGTACATAAATGGTGGCAGCGTAATTAGGTGGCAGCAGTGGGATAAGTAAAGCCCAAGCACCTGCCATCTTTAAGAGGGGGTCCATTACACTTATGTTAATTATTATTATTATTATTATTATTATTATTATTATTATTATTATTATTATTTCCTGACTCTCCCTGCGGATCAAGGCAGGATTACGACAATAGAAACAATATTACAAGATAAAACACTACAATTTCATATAAAATACATTCAATAAAACAGTAAAACCTCTATCAATACAATACATAGACTAAATAATCATTTAAAATACATATCTTTACAAATAGAGGTGGGGTATTTCTAACTCTCTAATAGCAGATTGGATGGATAGGCCTGCCAGAAGAGATTTGTCTTAAGTGCCTTCTTAAAGGCATCTAAGGTGGTAATGAGAGGGATCTCCTCCGGCAACCCATTCCATAATTTAGGAGCTACAGCAGTAAATGCCCTGTGGGAAGTTGTTGTTAACCTGTTCACATACTCTAATAAGTTCTTCCCAGTTGTTCTGAGAGTACGAGGCAGATTGTGTAGGTAGAAGCGTTCCCTCAAGTAACTCGAGCCCAAGCTATGTAGGGCGTTAAAGGTAATAACCAACACTTTGGACTGCGCCTGGAAGCGCAAACCACATACTGGTGTTATGTGGTTTGATCTAGATGTTCCAGTGACCAATCTGGCTGCCGCATTTTGCACCGTTTGAAGCTTCTGAACTTGGTACATAGGTAGCCCCATGTACAGCCCATTACAGAAATCTAAATGAGAGATTACCAGTGCGTGTACCACTCCTTCAAGGTCCTTTTGGTCCAGGTAGGGAAGCAGTTGGCATATCAACTGAAGTTGGTACTATGTTGACTCTAAGGAGAACTTATCACAAGGCTTTCTTGGAAAGATTTATTCAGAGTTTGCCCTTGCTTTTCTTTGAGTAAGATTTGCCCATGGTCACTCAGTGAATTTGTGTGGCTGAACGGAGATTTGAACCTTAGCCTCCGGAGCTGTAGTCCAACACTCAAACCACTGCACCACACTGGCTCTCATTCTTATTTTACTCACTTGAAAATTGGTCAGATTTGATAGTGATATACTGGCTGTTTCTGAGAACTTTTTAATTAGGAATTTAAAGATAATGTAAAGTTTTGGCCCAAATAAACACCAGAACTTGCCTTTAAGCCAATTGTAAGCATGCCAATGGGATGACCTCTGTCAAAGGAAAGAGAAAAATTATCTGTACATGATAATTATCTCTATTTTTTGTCTAAATAAGAAGGCAATCCCATGAAATATGAATATAATTATATAATTCTGTTTTGGAATCATTATATTACCAACATGTAATTTTTAATAATGTTCCTTTCAAACATTACATAGGTTATATTTAGTAGTGTGTTACAATTTTGTTTTAGCTGTATTCACATTTAGAAAAGTTTATAGTAATTATTTGCATGAACATTTAAGTTCCCAGAAAAAGTCTTTCCCTGCCTATACTCTTATTTTCTATAATCTGAAGACCCTTGCGCTTTTGCTAATTTTAAAAGCAATACATTTGAAAACAATATTTATTCACTTTTATTAACGTTATGTGTTAAATATTTTAATCCGCCCCTGTGAATTTAACAAATACAATTTTGCATTACTAGCTTTTTGTCTCTCTTCAGTGAAGTTGATTCACAAGGTCTACTTTCATTTGGATTAGAAATTGGAAATAAATATCTGTGGAGAAGATCCTTCCATCTGTGTAAGGCTTTTAATTTAATGGAACAGTTCTACAGACAGGGTAAAGGAAGAGGAAGAAGTGATCTTTGTCTACATGCCTTTTATGTTGCTGTTGCCTATGATGCAGGAAAATCTATTCTGGAAGTTGGGTGCACCCTGTATAACAGTGTAGTGGTGATGATATGATGAGCTGATTGTGTCTGCAAGCATTCTGAAAATCAGCCATTGAAAAGAAGCTGGATCCAATCTTTAGCTTCTGATTCCGATCCATCAAACCTACTTGAAGACAGGTTATGAAAATAGATGGAATTATGCCTGTAGACTAATCTGCCAGGTCAGTAGTTTTACACAAACATATCAGATTCATATCTGCTGAATTTACACGTGAGCGAAAGTGCATTTGAATATCAAATCAACTTTTCCTACTTTTCCAGTTTAGTTTGCAACTGAGAAAGTGTATGAAAACATAAATCTTAAGGAAAAGCAAATAAAAAGTATGTTAGAAATATGCAGTAACATCTGTATAAATTTGCATGCAGATTTATAATTTTTAATGAATTTTGCCGTGTTAAACTGATGTGAAGGCAGACTAAAATGAACTTGCAGGCAAGGAAAAATAAACATTTGGCAAATTCAAAATTCGTAGGTGACCTTAAGTGGCTATTTCTACATCTACTGAAATATGTGAATCTGACCTAATACTTTTTGGCATACTGTCCTCTCTTAGACATGAATTGCACTAAGATGGTAAAACATATCAATCTATTTCTTTTTGTTGTAGAAATTCATTTTATACAGTCCTCATTTTCCCCCATGGATAACAAAATCAGTGGATGCTCATGTCCCATTAAATACAATTGGGTAGTAAAATGGAAAATCAAGGTTTGCTATTTGGAATTTATACTTTGAAAAAATATTTTCAAGCTGTGGATGCTTGAATCTGTGGATAAAAAAAATCTGTGCATAAGGAGGGCCAACTGTGTTTCGGCCTTATCACCAACTGGTTTTCTTTGGGGACTATTATCAGAAATTTCTGGAGTTGCAATCTGCACTCTCAATCAAAGTGGACCTTCTGAGTATTAGAAGGTGGTGTCCTTCTGGGCCACCTCACTGGGATGGGACTTTTAGGCATTGTTTTACAGCAGCTTTGTTCCTCCTGGAGGGGTGAATCCAGAAAGTGCTGGGAGATTCCTGCTTGATCCCTTGGCTATTAGCCTATGGTGTCCCTCAGGGTTCACATCCCCCCACCCCATGCTATTTAACATATTCATGAAACTACTGAGAGAGGTTGTCCAGAGTTTTAGGGGTTCAGCACAATCAGTATGAGGATGACACCAAATTTTATCAGTTCTTTCCACCTCAAGCCAAGGAAGCTGTTTTGGTCCCAGCTGTCATCAATAATGGTCTAGATGAAGGAGAACACATTGAAACTTAAACCAGACAAGATGGAGGTGCTCCTGGTCAGATGAAAGGTAGATCAGGGAACAGGGATTCAAACTGTGCTGGATGGGGTTACACTGCTCCTGGATTCAACTCTGAGCCTGGATGCCCAGGTTTCAAGAGTGGCTACAAGTGCATTTGCTCAGTTAAAACTTGTGATTGCTCCTCAGAGAGTTTTGTCTGAGAGCATATAATTCCTTTCAAGACTCTACTTCTTGAACTATTTGGAGCAAGAAGTACTTGGCTTATGTGGGAAGTGGCTTCCAATCTTTGCTCAGAATCCACAAGTTCATGCCTGCCAGCTTTGTGTACATTTAAGAAACTTGGTTATGATTTTTGATAGCAATATGGTAACAATGAATTCATCTATCACTATTAGGTGCATCTATTACGTGTTTTATCTATTATGTGAAAGACTGATAGTGTTTGAAAAAACTTGAGAGGACAACTTTTGACTGCTGACAGATATGGAATAAAGTCAGTAAAGGAGATAACATATTTGACAAGGAAGTATACCATGTGAAAATGTTTTAATTTCAATGCTGATAATGCAAGGATTACTTTAGATTGTAAAAACAGATATTTCTTTTTTGCTGTTATGCAGAACACTAAAGAAGCTAACATTCAACAGATATTTAACAGTATAAACTTGTTCAAAACTGATGATGGTATGTACTATATCTGGGAAATCCCAGAACACAAATACTGTGAACCTAGGGGCTGTACAGACCAGCTTGAAGAGCCAGCGTGGGGCAGCATGGGGATGTGGCATTCGGATGATGCCTTCATGCTGCCTCCACACTGGCGTCACACCATCCGCCCGGAGGCAGCATCACAGTGTTCCTCTGGCATGGCGTTTATATGCTGCACACAGAAAGAAACACCAAAAAGTGCTGCTGCTGCAGCAAGAACTGCTTTTTGCCAGCTTTAAAAGATTTTGTGGTTCTTTTAGGACTGGCAATGCGCCAGATCGGGAGCATAGCGTGTGGTTAATACAGCCCTATCCAGCACTGAAAGGGTTGATGGGATGCTGCTCTATCAGGGGGGGGGGTCTGTAGAACCCTGTACTCACCATTTCCCTTCAACAAGTTCGACAAGACCACCATCACCCCTCATGTAAGACACTGTGTTAAATGTTAAGTCCTCATGGGAAAGCCTCTAAAATTAAAAATATGTACAATGGCTTTAAATCTAAAGTTAATCATGCTTTACCATTCTTTCTGGTCACTAAACAACAGCTTGTTTGGAATTTGGCTGTAGCTGGAGATTTCAAATGCTAATAAACACAACTCCATCCATTAGTTGTATCCCTTGTTTGGAACTTCAGCTGTAGATGGAGATCTTAGGAGCTAATAAATACAACTCTTTCCATTAAATGTATCTGTTGTTTTGAACTTCAGCAATAGCTGAAGCTTTTAGAACTAATATACACAACTCTTTCCGTTAGATGCATCTCTTGTTTAGAACTTCAGTTATAGATGGAGATCTTAGGAGCTAATAAACACAATTCCTTCCACCAATTTCATACCTATGGTTTTCTAATAAGCAAGAGAAAATTGCCTGCTATGGTCAGCTTCCTCATCATGCCAGTATGCTTTGCTGTTTTTATTATACAGTCCACCCTCCAGATTTGAGCATCCACGGATGGCAAGCCTGCAAAGGGGGGGGGGGGTGACATTGGCAGAGGAGGAGGAGGAGGAGGTGTTGTCATGGATGAGGAGGAGGAATATGAGGAAGAGCAGAAAAGAAAAGGAGGAGGAGGAAGAAAAGGAGACGAACGGCGGCAGGGCAGAATGTGAGGAAGAGGAGGAGGGAGGAGGAGGAAGAGCTGCAGCAGCGGCGAAGAGAATAAGAGGAGGAGGAGAGGGGGAGGAGGTGGGGAAGAGGAGGAAGAAGAGGTTCCCCCTGCTGCCTGCTGCAGTGAGAAGGGCTAGGCTGGCATCGGGGAGGGGACAGGGGCAAAGTGCCATTGACCTCAATGGTGGCACAGATATGTGGCCGTGCCATCATTGAGTACTATGGGACTTGAGCATCCACAGATTTTGGTATCCGCGGGGGGGGGGGGGTCTGGAATGATTCCCCCGCGGATACTGAAGGCCCACTGTATTTCATAGCCTCCCTCTCCCAAGACACATATATGTTTGTCTACTTGGACTCAGTCCATTTGACAAAGTGACCTGCAGTCCATGAAAACTGTTGCAGAAATATATTGTTTAATCTTCAAGATGCCACAATACTATTTATTATTTTGTTGCTATTGCTACTGCTAGACTACTGAACATGCCACTAATCTCCTATAAACGGTCCACAGATGTAGAAGAACCCGATGAAATGTTTCTCTGCTCCTGTTCTAGAGGCAGCAGCATCTGGGAAGGTGTGACATCAATTTGTTTTAGGAAACAGATTAAAAGATGGGGCACTAAGAGTCAAAAGACCACAAAGAGGCTCACAAGCAGATAATGCCAAAGAATGTTAATACCTGCAGCACATAGTAGTTTGCCACCTTTTTCTGAAAGAGAGATGTGTCTGTGCATACAGGCATGCCTTGGCAGATATAGAAGCATATAATAAATACTGGTGTGTGATCTTATATACATTTAGCTGGGAATAAGACCCATTGAACACAGCAGGATTTACATCTGAGGAAAGACTGTATTTAACACATCTTCATGAGCTTTAAGGAAATGTACTGCTCCCCATTGGCCACATGATGGCACCAAAGGATTTTGTAGAGTATCTTGATTCACACACTTTCAAATGTTTACTGGTCTCAGTGTGTTTTCCCTGAAATAAAACAAGAACATCAACCCATGATTATGGCTAAACATATTGTGTTTTGTTTCTGTAGCAGGAAACAATGAGTAGGTTTATATACTTACACACACACATACATACATGTTCAAAACAAATTAATCATATTACAATATTACTGAAAGGGTACCTAATGAAAAAGCCCACATATGTATTACAGTATTTAAACATTGTTTTACTGAAGAATAGATGATGATACTGATAATGATGATTATGAGAATATCATGACAATAATAACAGTATCTACCTCTGAGACACTAAAATGAATTCATTTATTTCATTAATTATCAAGGTGCATAATTAAGAATCCCCAATGTGATTCTTACTGTCTTGGGAAAACTAAGTACTATTTTGAGGAATTTATATATATTCATACTATATCAGTATCATTTCTCTTCATATTGCTATAACTGTTGCTCAGGGTAACAGCATCCCTGGGTGACAGTATCAACATATCTGTATCTATACCTGTATCTACAGCTATCTGTTAACACACTCTCACACACAATCAATAAAGAAAAGAAGAGCACATACAAATGGGATCCAGAGGCTAAAACTTAAATTCTGAAATGGCAGAGTTAAATTAAGTCTTCTTTTTCCTGATCACTTCTTCTTAGACTCAGTTCCTCAACGGTTGTAGAAATAGTGAGTTACCCAATTCCTCAAAGGTTGTAATTGTAAAGTTGAGCACAATGAATGTGGTTAAGTTGCTTAGAATTAAAAGCATGTAAGGACTGGCAACCTCTCTAACCACCTGATTTTCAGGGACAATGGAGTTATAATGCAAAACAACTGAAGGACTCCATGCATTTATTTCTGAATCTCAAAAAACTTTTTTTTAAGTTAAAAAAAGAATCTATTAGCATGTAATAGTCCATGAAGGTCTATCTGAACTCAGCTGGAGGCAACTAAGGCTGCATGTGCACTGCAGAAGTAATGCAGTTTGACACCACTTTAATCGTCATGACTCCATCCTATGGTGTTCTGGGATTTGTAGTTTCTTGTGGCACCAGAGCTCTCTGACAGAGAAGGCTAAAAGTCTCACAATGCTACAAATTCCAGAATTCCATAGCATTGAACCATGGCAGTTAAAGCAGTGCCAAACTGGATTATTTCTGCAGTGCACAGGCAGCCTAAATCCCTCAAGTTATTCTCATGTTAATAAATGTATACGGGATTTCAGTTTTAAGTTTACTCTTAAAGTTTACCCATTTATTTCATTTCTTGTTATCATATTCCTGTCAATGAATTAAAGAACTCCAGTTTCAGTTGGTGAAAGAATGCAACCATTCCCAAGTATTGTTCACATTTTGGGTGGCTGTATCCAGTACTACTGTACTTCTATTGGAAAAATGAATTAGATATAATCAAAGAAATGACAAAGTATGATAATCCTCATAAATCAAAACAGAACATTTGGGTTCCTTAAGAAAAATGGTCTTAGATGAAGATCTGACGCTACTAAGATGCTTAATAGCTTCAGCTAGAATGCATACAGCGTGAACATGGAAAACAAAAAGAATCCCTCTTTGGTAGATTGATATAAATAAGTATGGATACATACATTAAACAATAAGTGTATTATAAAAAGAGAAAGATCCTCAAATATATTTATAGAATATTGGATTTTGTTTGTAAATCATTGGGAATTTCAATTTTTAGGATAAAGTGCAACTTTACACATTGCTCTCTTCATTATACATGGAAAGATCTTTGTGAATCTTGCATGCTAGAAATAAAAATTACAAAGATTAAAAGAAATAAACAGTCAAACCATTTACAAAAACTCAGATCATGACGCCAGGTGTCCCTGATAAAAAAGTGGATGGAAATGCTCTAAACATTGATTGGTTGTTGGTGATTTAATTGATTTCTCTCCCCCACCCACCTTTAAGTATTTTGGGGAAAGAAGGAATGAGAACAAGGGTAAAAATTAGTAAAACAATAAGGCCATATTATTTATGAATAGCTGAGATTTGAGAATTGAAGGCTACAGCACAGCTGGTTCCTCCATGAAAATTCTTATTTGTGACAGGAAAAAAGATTGCTTTCATATTAGAAGTAGTTAAGAGACACAGATAGCACCAAACCGTAAATCTTTAAATTAGGCCATGTGGCTTTAGAAATGCTCAGGTCAAATGGTGTCATAAACCACAGTAGGAGACATAGAAGGCACAGTCAAAGAATTAAGAGAAATTGGCAAAGATTCACAAGGTAGTAATTAAATTTCAACTGGAGAATGACCTTCAGATCATTGAACTCTGTCTAGCTATAAAGGCTGCTGAAAGATTTTGTAGGTGGCAGATCAGGAGGGAGAACTTGTTCAGAGACACTCCAAAGGGGGGG
Source organism: Sceloporus undulatus (assembly GCF_019175285.1). NCBI lineage: Eukaryota > Metazoa > Chordata > Lepidosauria > Squamata > Phrynosomatidae > Sceloporus > Sceloporus undulatus. Next base: position 213,889,972 of record NC_056525.1, on the reverse strand, counting down.
GGGGGGGGGATGAATACAAAACCATCCTTTAAAAAAACCCACAACATGTCAGGGTTACAAGAACAGAAGCTCTTCAGGACTGAATGACCCTCATTCATTCAGCCTACTGAACTATATTGCTGGATCAATACTAAAGTGGCTTGCTGAAAAGCACAGAGCATTGCATTTCCATGAATAGAGAACCCTTTGGTCATTAAAAGATTAAAAAGATTTAATGAAATATCCAGAGAAATGTCAGTCTAACACCCTAGTTCTAGAAATATGCATAATGTGCATGATCTGTGTGATGACACCAATATTGACTTATGTGAAAGAAAAAAGTCCACTTGGCTGCTTTTTAAAAACTTAAGTTCTATTACAAAGCCCAACTGAAAGTGAAGATGTTTAGGAACAAAGCAAGGTAGATGGCTCAAGTCATTACTGTATTCAATTTTTAAAAGCAGTTAGTGTTGGTTAGTGCTGTACGAGCTACCTACCCACAACATATCTGGGCTATTTTCCTATTGAGGGCTGAACCAAAAAGCTTGAAAAGACAACATAAAGTATTTTCTCCCATATCTGCCAGTTCTGGGTCTTCAAAGAAAGCAGTTTATTTTTTTTTGGGGGGGGGGGGGAAATGTTTTAACGGGTGAGGTTTTCATAAGGTGTGTTGAGACAGAGGAAATTCTAGCTCAAAAAACCTGGGTGTTCACAAAATGTGGCTGACATTTCTTGTTAAATGGGGGGAGGAGATGGCATTTTAAGCATCTTCCATCTGAAGTCTCATACCAGGTTGCTGTCACATGTTCATTGTCTTTCTGTCTGTATTTCACAGGATGGCTTTCTGCATTGTTACTCACTACATCTGGCAATAGTGTCTCAGTCAGTGTAGAAATTTTAATGCAGGATATAAATTTTGCTCCAAGAGCCAGTGTGGTGTAGTGGTTTGAGCATTGGACTTTGACTTTGGAGATGGTTTGAGTTTCTGCTCAGCCATGGAAACCCACTGGGTGGCCCTGGGCAAGTTTCACTTTCCCAGGCAAGCAATGATAATTCTCCTCTGAAAAAATCTTGCTTAGAAAATACTGTGATAGGTTCCCCTTAGTGTTGGCGTAAGTCAGAAACAACTTGAAGGCAAGCAGCAACAAATGAGCTTTGCGCAATAAGGCTCTGAATTGGCTTAGTTCAATGCTATGAAACAATGGCTACAGCATCTTTCAACGAAGGCAATACAGGTATAACTGCCAGCACAGAAACTCTTGTTATCAGGCTATATGTGATCCATAGTTGATTTTCACATCAGTAAAAGGGTGCTGAACTATTTCTGACCAAACAGGCTGAATCCTGATCACAACCAAATGGCCACAATGCTGGTAACCTGATCAATGTAGATTGTAGAATAACAGAAAGATTTGGATTTCTGCCAGTTTAGCTCAAGAGGACTCAACTGGCTTAAATCCCAGACCCTATAAATATGTCGCCTAATGATCGATAATCCATATTTCCTGGTCCCCGTTTGGGAATGTGATACATAAAATCTGAAAGGAACATATAAATCTTATTGAAAAAGAACACATGTAATTCATAACTTGTAAAATAATGGCCTAATTCTGCTCAGGTTTGTAAAGACTAGAACTAACATTTATATAATTATTTGTCTTCTCTTGCTGTGCTTCTCCCTTAAGTGTTCTTCCTGTTAATAATATTAAAGAAAGTTTCCTATGTATCAGCTCCTGGAAAGTTATTGTAAATGTTTACAGTTCATCTCTGTGGGTCTCCCTGCCTCTTCCTTTGAACCACTAGAACCAATCTAGAAAATGGGAGGTCAGACAAAAGAATCGAATCAAAACCAAATCCAAATGCAAACCACCTGTTTTAGCAATTCATAACCTTCAAATTTGCTGTCCATAAGAATTCAGAGGATGATGGAAAATATACACATTTCTCTTCATGCTACCCTGTTTTAGCATACATATTTATAATACTTTGGGCCCTCAGTATCCAGAGAAATTTCCAGGATGCCATGAGGATAGCAAAATTCATTGATGCTCAAGTCCCATTATATACAAGGCACAGTAATTCAAAAATTTGGAATTTGTGTGTGTGAATACTTCCAAACTGTGGTTGGTTGAATTCAAAGATGTAGCCGTGTTAGTCTGTAGAATCAGTATGTAGAGAGATCTTGTAGCACCTTTGAGACTGAAAGAAAAAAGTTGGCAGCATGAGCTTTTGTAGACTTAACATGGTTATATCATCGAACAATTTGTGATTCACTTTTTCCTGGAATACCTTCATATTTGAAGCATGAAGACTGGGTCAAACCAGCTAGTCAAAATAGAAACCTCTGGGCCCCATGAGTCAAGGAATGAGGCAAAACTAAACATATCATATGGCACAAATGGTTTTTTTTAACAGTGTGGATGGGGAGGGGACCAAATCTAAATTATAATCCTTTTTCTCCTTCTGTGATTTTGATCTGGTCTGATTGGTAATTTGACTAGGAGAGTCTGGGAGTCCCTAGAGTAACTTTTCCAAGCTTTGGTTGTGTCTGCTACTTGCACTGATTTGAATATTTCAATTTATTTAAATGGGAGGCTTCCTTGCAATGCAAATAGTGGAGAGTGGGGGTATCCAGACGAAGACTACAGCAAGGAACAAAGTGTAAAAATTTCCTCCTTCTTCCATCCAGGTCACTTGGCACTCAGGCACTGATAATTATACTTGTAGGTATAATGCCGTAGCTCAATATAACTCCCTGCCACCTTTAACTACCACATCACCCTGGTCACACTTTTAAATGTGCAATTATTCTGCAGAATTATTCTACAGAATATTTCCTAGCAGTACTTCAAAACATTCAAATACAGGTTTAATACTGCAGAGGAATACAGGCATATCTCAGCTTCTGACAAACAAAGCCTCTGACAAAGAAGCTCTTTATACAAAGTCTTCTAAAGTCTGCCCACTCCCTTTTTCATCTTCGTCCTCTGTCTAGTTGGATGGGTTTTTAGCTGCATTGGTAATGGAATGATGATGGATGAGGACTGGAGAAACACAGATTTCTGATGTAAAGGCATCTTGTAGCACTTTTGAGGTTAACTACGGCCCGGTACATATGGGCCCTTTGTGACGCCCTCGTCACGTGCTAGGGTTGCCTGGGGGTGGAGTGCCCACATGCCCCGCAACCCTAAACAAAACAAAAACAAGCTTCATTTATATACCGCTTCATACCGTCTAAGCAGTGTCTAAGCGGTTTACAACCGTAAGCTAATTTGCCCCCAACAATCTGGGTACTCATTTTAGCGACCTCGGAAGGATGCAAGCCTGAGTCAAGCTTGAGCCCTTTTGTTGGTCTTGAACTCATAACCTTATGGTTTTTGAGTGAGTGGCTGCAGTACAAGCATTTAACCACTGCACCACCAGGGCTCCTGGGAACACTGTTCAGTTGTAGCTGTTTGCTTGGACACCTAGCAGGTGACGAGGGCATAATAATGGTGGCACCCTGTATACATGGGTGTCATCATTGTTACGTAAGTGCCGCACGGCATCTGCACAGCACTGTGCGGCACTTAACTTATGCACCAGTGGCCCACTCCTTACGCTGTGCTGCAGCTTTAGAAGAACCCACTTTTCAGAGGTTCTTTTTCCAATGGCGGGAAGTCGGCGGTTTGGTGGCTGCGACTTCCCTAAGGCAGAAAAACAGGCGCTGGGAGTCTGCCCTTTTTGGGCGGCCTGTCCCTCGCCTATGTGAAATAAGTTGTAGTATAAGTGTTCGCAGACTTATTCTGTTTCTTAGATGCATGGAAGAAGTAAACCAAGGTTATGAATGTTTACGCTACACCTTCTTTTGCACAGTTTGTCTCAAAGGCACTATAAGATCCCTTTGCATACCTATACTCTAGACTAACATGGTTTTGACTCCGAAATCTATAGACTTCCTATGATGGGTTGCAGGACTGTATCTGCAGCAGATAAGGCAATAAAGTTTGAGCTTGGAAAGAATGGGATGTTATCATTCTACTGTAACTGTGTGTGCCTGCTTACAATAAGCAAAGTAAACAGCAAGTAACTGCAGAATCCTTTATGTGTGAAGAGCAAAAAATTGAGAAAAAGCGGAAGCAGCTTTTCCAGGTAACCCCATTAAATTAAAATGCATAGATCTATATGTTTGGTCACCAAAATGAAAATCATAATGGCAGCATTACTTTAAGTATCATTTTACTTATTATGACATTTTTATCTCAACTTCTCTCTCTCTGTCTCTCTCTCACACACAGAGTGCACTGTTCTTAATAACAAACTTTATGAAAAACAAATGTAGCACTAAAACTTTGAAAACCATCCCAGTGAAACAATGACAATCACTGTTATTAAAAAAATAGACATCAAAACAGTTAAAAGGGTCAGTTTGAATAAATGTATCTTTACCCCCTTATTATAAGTAATGAGAATGGAAATGGATTGCAATTCTAAGGAGAGTCCATTTCAAAATATCTAAACAACAAAGGAAAAAAACTTTTCCACATGCCTCTCAAGCAATATGCTGGCATTTGCCAGAGCCCCTGCTGAAAACATCTGGACAGATTCCTAAAAGGCAACTTAGAGGAAGCGACTAAAACAAATGGAAATTAAGCCTTATGATGAATGGCTTAGGAAGCTGGTTTATGTTTAGCTTGGAGAGGAGAAGGTGACAGCTACCTTTAAACATTTAAAGGTATGTCATGAAGAAAATGGAGTAAATGTGCATTCTGTTGCTCCAGAGATAATGGTGACAAAAAATTGAAATGACGACAAAAAGATTCCACCAAAAAATTATGAAGAATGTCTTGAAAGTAATTTGCTATCCAACAGTGGAATGAACTGCCTCACAAGGTGGTACACTGGCTTTAAATATAGGCTTGATGACCATCTCTCAAGAGTGCTTGAGCTATATATTCCTACATGATAGGGGATTGGTCCTCATGGCCCACTGCAGTCCCTTCCAACTTTCTGATTCTGTGACAGTTAGTCATTTAGATACCAGTCGGACTTTAAAATCTAAAAGCCAACATGTTGAACTGGGCCTGGAAAAAAGTTGGCAACAGTGTACAGAGAACCTGTTTACTCAAACTCTCTGACATTTCTAAGCATATCAGTAGGCAGTTAGAGGATAGTAACTGTATTGAATTCAGTGGTGGTCATCTGCCAGGGAAAAGGCTGTTTGGTTGAAAGGACTCTTGCAGCACCTTGTGCAGTTCCCCTCCACTCCACCAAATCTGCTTCACAGAGCTAGGAAATCCTACAGAGTAGAAATGGAGAGTGTTGGGAAGGAGACTAAATGGATCCATAGGGAGAGGTGGGCTATTAATAATAATATAAACTCTTGTTGGCATTGGAAGCAGCTATCAATATTTTTGATTTAGGACATGCACATGAAAAGACTTTGTCAAATTGTGTTGTATTTGGAAGACTTACTTTGAATGTTTACAGTTTAGTAAAACACACTTCTTTCAGTTGAATGATACAGAACACAAATAATATAGAAGCATTCGTACAATTCTTTATGATGACCCAGATAGCTCTTTGTTGTAATTTCCTTCATTAAAATGCCATTGACGTTTCCTTCTGGTGAAAGTGTTATTAACTGTACTTTCAAACTGGTTTCACCTTTTCACATATATAGCCACAGATAGCAAATGAGAAATCAAATAATATACACAACAGTGAAAGCTTAACAAATATAAGTGATTCCATATTGAGTAGAAAAATTACATTCAGGCATTGTCATGGTTGCATAATAACAGTTTAGTCTGAAAGTGAAATTTTAGCAGTTAGTCTGACTTGGGTATTTCAAAGTTTTCCACCACATTTCTGTATAAGAATTTGTCTTTCCATGGATATTAATATTAGGAAACATATAAAACTTTTCTAATAATCTTGCTCTCTGCTATGTTCAGTCTTGTAAAATTAATATGTTATTCAGGAGTAAAAGCAAAAGAAAAAAAATCCAAGAATTTTGGGAATAATATTTCATTATTGCTAATAATAATCATATCAGATTTTAAATTGTATAGGACTTTATGATACTTGTAAAGTATAATCTTAATGGATTTCTATCTGTTTATTATTCTCATTTATAGCTGGTGTCATGAGACAGCAGATAGATAATTTATGGGAGCATATGTAGGAGACTCCCAATTTCTCATTAACTTTCCACCAGTACTGAAGATACATAGGCGCATTATAGACTGCCGAAAAGCGGCGGCCTGCACCCGTCCCTTTCCCCGCCGGATCGGGGCCTCAGTGGCCAGAGCGGCAGCCGCTGAGGCCCCGATCCGCCACTTTCCAGGCCACGTGGAAGCGGCAAAAGGCCACTTCCCTGAGGCCTGGAAAGGGGTATCCTTGGGGCTTCAAGCCCCAAGGACACCTCGCGGCAGCAGGGAAGAGGAGAAAGGGGCCGCTTGGCCCCTTTCTCCTCTGCGTCGCTGGGCGCAGCCATCTAAAGGCTGCGCCCAGCGACGCAAGACCAGGAAGGAGCTCCATTTTGGAGCTCCTTCCTCCACCGACGAAAGGGCGCACTAAGCGCCCTCGCGCGGTGCGACAATGTCATGTCCGTGCCGCCTCATTTGGAGGCGGCGCGTTCATGACGCCATTATGGCGGCCCCCATGTAGATGGGGCGCCACCATCTTGTACGTCTTCAGGACGTATTAGGCTCGGGGGCGTCAAGAAGTGACGCCCCTTTTTAAACCTAGGACATCCTGAGGACATCCCTTATGCCTGTCTGGAACGTGCCATAGATTCCTAGGAGTAAATCTCATGCAGCTAACTTCACAATAGACATGGTCAGATCTCCACTCTCAGAATTTCACACTTGATCAACAAGGGAGGGCAGGTGTGGAGTCACAGCTGATCTGAACAGGTGTGTAACTGAAAAGTAGGCTACTGAAACCTAGATTTCCTGCTACAAATTCCAATATGCTTTGCATTAGGTTACAATTATTCTCATCTTATGTTGAAGAATCATTCATTTTATACAGCACAAATAGAGTTAATGCCTAAGTGTCCCATAAAGACAAATGAATTTCATGAGAGCATTAAGTTAGCTTTGTATATGCCCCATGATGTGGGTTTATGTTCCCCACATGGCCATCTGTTGAAATACTTATCTCTAATGATATTCTTAACAGCCTAATTATGTTTTCTTAATAATTTAATACATTTAGTTTGAGTGGGATTTACTTTCAAGACTGCAACCTCATAGCACTATTTTGTTATTATTATGTATGTAAGGACATACCTCAGTTAACAAAGTGTCTGACAAAGAAACTCCTTTTAAAAAGTGTTTTTACATCTCCCCAGTCTTCTTTGTCTTTTTGTCTTCTGTCTTGCTGGAAATGTTTGGATTTTTTAAAAAGAAAAACAGTACTGGGAGGATGGCAGTGGCATCACTAGGATTGGCATCACCTAGTAACCCATGGTGTCAACCCTTCCACAGACAATGACCTCCTTTCATACCACAACATACAGAATCCTTAATTATTTTTATACTAATGTTACTCATAAATCATAATTCCCGTATATCACTGAATGAAATGGTAAGAATTGTGATATAAACACAATTAGTAAAATTAAAATTATACCATACACACAGCCTAAACGAATTTACATGTAGCATTAGCATAGCAAGTACATTTCTATATCACTTTTCAGTGCACGTAAGCACTTTCTAAGTGGTTTACAATGTGTAAGCGCTAATCACTTCCAACAATCTGGGTACTCATTTTACTGACCTATGGAAGGATGCAAGGCTGAGTGGACCCTGGAGCCCTGCCTGGGATCGAACTCAAAACCTTGTGGCTGTGAATGGCTGCAGTACCAGCATTTAACCACTGCACCAGAAGGGTTGCTTTGCACATGTACATAGTTTCATGTGCGTAAAGTGAAATTTTGATAGAATATGATGTTTTTAAAGAAAATTTTAAAATAAAATATTTTTAAATTAAATTTTAAATAGTTTAATTTGAAAGCTTGAACTAGAAAAGAGGGGGATTCCACTATAGCTGATCCTACTGTAACCATGTGTGCCTGCCTACAATGAACAAGGTAAACATCAGTTGATGACAGGATATATTAGTGAGCATTCATGAACAGCAAACAGGGAGAAAAGAACAGATAAACCTGGTACATCAGATATTCCAGCATATTAAAACAGCCAAGATCTGTAATTTTAGCCACCAAAATGGAAATCGTATGAAAAGTGGAGGCTAGTGAAATGAAGTCATTTTTGGATTCTTTTAAAAAGATCCCTTTGAGTGGTCTCTAGAACATTCTAAATGTTTTCATATTCTTATTCAAAGCTTACCTGACCTGGTTATTTAATTTCACATGGGCATATTACTAGTACTGAAGAAAAAGTTTTCTGAAACATTCAGATACATAGCTGTGTTGATTTGGAATATCAGGAGGCAAAGGGATCTTGGAGAAACTTTGAGCCATTGCAGTTAAAGTGGTATCAAACTGGATTATTTCTGCAATACTGATGCAGCCTAACTGAGAGAAAGTGGTTGTAACAAAGACAGCATTTAAGTATCATTTACTCACTTACAGGAAGCCACATTACATAGATGAGGAAATCAGTATAAGACCTTGCTACAAACCCAGATGCTAATGCTACCCACATATCTACTAGGAAAATATTATCACAGGACCTAATCACATCACACACAATATTAGAGGTATTTTCATTTGTTCATCCTCTAATGCGATATGTGCCATCCTCTGTCAACAATGCCCTTCATCATTCTACATTGGGCAAACAGGCCAGTATCTGTGCTAGAGGATACATGGACATAAATCAGAATCAGGAATGGGAATACACAGAAACAAGTGGCAAAACACTCAAATTTTCCTGGTCATTTCATCTCGGACCTCAAGAAAGCTGTCCCTGAATGAAGAACTACAAAGGAAAGCTAGAAAGAAAAACAACTAAATTGGAATATACCCACAAATTCCAGAGCATCAGTACTGGAGTGAACAGATATAATGGTTTCCTAAGACCCCATCTGCATTATATGTGTTTTATAACACTATGTGTATTATATTACTAGTTATTATGTGTATTATAACACTAGCTAATACTCCAGCCTCACAAGGACACTCTTGGCCAGCTTATCAAATCTTCTTTCTTATTTCCAGCCAGCATCGCACTACATTTCAAAACATGCCTTTGTTATTCAAGGACCATAGTTAAAACCTGTCACCTCAACACCATACTCACAAGTTCTGCATTTCTATGGCTATTCATTCAGTCTGCTTATAAAGGTCTGTTTGGGCGAAGCTTGTATCAATATATTCTTGATATTTAGAAAGTTTAGAAATGGAGGTGGTCAAGGATGTCATGGTCAAATGGGCTAAAAATGTAGGACATAATCTGGAGTTAGCAAAATGGGAAAAAACATGGCGTAATGTCCCCAAATATTCAGCTTCACAAAGGATGCGAGAAAATTACTACAAAGTATATTTGCACTGGTATATAACGCCTGATAAAATTTCGAAAATATATAAGAACAACTCACCCCTTTGTTGGAAATGTAAAAAAGAACAGGGCACCTTCTTCCACTGCTGGTGGTCTTGTGAAAAAATAGGGAAGTTTTGGGACATGGTAAATAAAACACTATCAGAAATGTTAGATATTACTTTGCAAAAACTTCCAGAACTATATCTGCTGAATATGATGAATGATGAGGTGGAGAAGAAACATGGCAAAGTTCTTTTTTACGCAACTACTTTAGCAAGAATATCTCTGGCAAGATTGTGGAAGACAGAAAAAAATCCTGAAAGAAACGAATGGTTAGTGAGTTTGTATGAGGCAGTGGAAATGGATAGGCTGACTTTAATTTTAAGAGGAGAGACATTAGATGAAATAGATCAAACATGGGGAAGAGTATTGGAATATCTTGAGAAGATTGGGAATACATAGTAAGTCTATCAATACAGATATCCACAGCTATATGATATTGTAAGCATAATTCAGTATCGTGAAAGAAATAATGGAATTAAATAAGTCTCAACAAGCAGAATCTAGTTAGCACAACCTCCACAAAATAGATGAACATGACTTAAGTTTGTAACAAGTAAGTGGTGGCTCGAAGAGAAGACAAATGAAAGTCTAGATCTTTTACAAAATAAAACAACCAGCAAGAAGGGGGAGGAGGAAGTCGTTTGGATGGATAGAAGAAAGAAAGGTTTTAGTATGTCGTAGAAGGTTAGAGTAAGTGAGAAAGTTGGTAGAGTGAAAGTTAGCAGGAGGGGATAGGGAAGAGAAGGATGGGCGAAGGGCGGTGAAAGAAGATTGGTTAGGGAACAGTAGGATGAAAAAGGGAGAAGGAAGGTAATGGAAAGGAATATATTGAAAGAAAGGTTAGAATGGAAGTTAGAAGGTAGGGTAAAGAGTAGTGTATGAATGATTACGAAGGTAACAAAGGTAATGGTGGTTAATGTATCGATTGGAATGGTATTGTTGTATTGTTATATTGTATATTGTTGTATTGCTGTAAAGCGGTACTGTATGTCTATTTGTCTATATGTGGTATGTTTATGTTGGTTTGAATGTGAAATAAAAATTTAAAAAAATTATTTAAATTAAAATATATATATATATTCTTGATATTTTTCATAAACTCATTCTCTGTGATAAACTGATATCAGCATTTCCCATTCCCAGTTGTTTTCTTGTTTTTGCAGTTGAGGTGGTTTCCTCATGTCTACTAGCGACAAACATCATTTGCAGGATTTTTCTTGAACATTCTCTTGTACTTCCAGTTTTCTCACAGTTCATTCCAATTCTGTAAGCATTTTGCATATGCACTAAACAGTTTTATGGCCATAGATTTAGTTGGAGAAACATTTCGGCGGGTTACAGACCGCCAAAAAATACGTATAGAATACGTATTAGGGTTAGGAAGGGGCGGTGCTTCCGCACCCCCCTAACCCTAGTACGTATTCCATACGTACAACATGGCGGCGCCCCTTCCACATGGGGGCCGCCATGTTTACATATTGGACGCATAGCGTCCAGACGTGTCGCGGCGCCAATGACGTCGCGAATGCGCCAGCGGCACCTCGCGACATCATAGAGGCGCCGCAAGAAGGAGCTCCATTTTGGAGCTCCTTTTTTGCTCCACGCGGGAGCCGCGCGGTGGCTGCTACAGCTCCCTTGCAGAGCAAGCGGCGGCGGCGGTCTGTAACCCACCATAGTTCATAAAAAAGATACCCTGCAGATTATTTTCCATCACAGGATACATTCTCCATTCAGTCTTGCAACATAATTCTTTGGTTGGAATGGATGAAAGAACTGATGGACGTCAGTTCCTCTCATATTCCTGTTTACCTAATCAGAATAGCAGTAAAAAAATCAATGTGCATCCTTGAGTATTTTCCAATACAGTTGTAGACTGACTCATTAAGATCCAATGATTGGCGTCTCCAATAAAACTGCCCTGACTGTGATTGGCAGTATCTCTGCCTACAAAAGGCATGGAAAGCTGGGTAAGGAGCCAGAGTTCTCCCCCTGCAGTCCTCCCTAAGGTAGATGGGGAGCCCCTGTAGTTTGGAGGTTCCCATTATCTTACTTAAAGCCTTATCAAGATGCTGTCATTTTGTGTTGTTGGCACTGGATGACAGCAAACCAGTAATCTGGCTGAGTACAAGCCAGATCCATAAGAATAAGAATTCATCACACACACACTTCATATATTTTAAACTGTACAAACATTTTTAGTGAGTTCCTTTGCAAAGGCAGGAACTGTAGGCATATAAAGTACTGGGTGGAAAATGACAACCAATTCTTTGGATTTTATCAACCAATTCTTTCCTGACTCCAAATATGTTTGACTAAGCAATGTTGCTGTCTGCAGGTATAAGAAGATTGGGGGGGGGGAATGGAAAAAGGATATTGCCAATATATCACAACATTTCCACGTTTATTGAAAAGAACACTCTTTCTGTTCATTGAATACTAATAAGGGGGAAATGATTGTAAAGTTGCTAGAGAAAATAAGATCTCTAAGAAAGTCACATGGATAAAACACTCTGGCATCTGTCACTGGATATATATTGATTCAACTCTGTTATTCTGGACCATTTCTGAATATGCAGAATATATACAGGAATTGTGATAGCAAATTTCACCTGCCATCACATTTCTGATGGAACTTCTATGCAACGATCCCAGATTCAGTCCCCAGCATTTTCATCTAGACAGATTAGGTAACTGGTGACTGAAGGAAGCCTCTGCCAAAAGAGCCATTGGTAGGTCAGGGAGCCAAGAATGGGTGAACAGTATTAACTTGATATGAAGGAAAAGCGGTATACAAATAAAAAATATTATTATTATTATTATATTGATATGAAACAGATGCTATTGAAAGGACAAATGAGGTCTACAGTTTATCTCTTTCATTAAATTTGGTTGCTTTCAATGAAAATAAACTTGTCCTTGAGCATTGAAAAAGTTATTATAATTATTATTATTTTATTACAGCTCCTGGAATCCCAGCTCTGTACTGGTTTCCAAGTTGTGACCTTTTCTAAAGTTACTTGAACGTGCATGGAAATGAATGGCGAATGGTATGCGTTTTTAGCACCATGCTTAGCAAGGTATATGCCTAATGATAAAGTATTGCTTCTGCAGATGAAGCGTCTGTGCTGTGTGCCCTCTTCAGTTCTCTATGTGATTAAATTCTCTCATCACAATGAAAGCCATTTATCATTCTCAATGTACAGATAATATGATGATTGATGGGTTTGCATTCAAGTGTATAATATGCAAATATAGCCTTCTGCTTCTTTCAAAAAACACTATGCATTTCTATCTATTCATTTTTAAAAAATCTCCTTAAATATGAATGCTGTAAGTGTGTTGTGGAATATGATCATCATGGGGCTCCTGAACTCCTTATGACCTCCACCTTAAACAAAAATATATCCAGGATTTAATAGCTATTAAGCTTTTCTGATAGGTAGAATTACCAGATTATATTTCTGCACCAGTTCTAGGAATGCAATTATTCTGCTTTTTAGTACTATCTGAGGATAAACATAGTTTTCATTTATAGCTGACTCACTGAAAATGAGAAAGAAAGCACCTGCTGTGGTCTGTGTCTTACAGAGCAGAAAGCAAACTTTGGATTTTCTTTTTTAAAAAACGCATCATACCACATTTTAGTCACAACATGGGAATCCTAAAGAGGGAGACAATGGACTGGGACTTTAGTCTTTGTGGTTTTAACCTCCAACAAAGGTTAACATTAAAAAAAGGGGGGGACTGCATTTAGTGTGTTTGACCTAAACATCTAAAAGTTTTCCTAATGCAACTGCATGGAGGCTTCTTGAGAAATTCCATGTTCTCTGCCTAAGAAAGGGGCTGGTAGCCTCACAGATGACAGAGGCAATCTGGCTTTCAAAAGAACTATCTGTTTGTGTTGCAAATGGAATTTTTTATTTCCGGGATGTCTCCCAAATCCCACATGGCTGGAAGGAGGAGTGGTCTCTGCTTATGGATATCTCTCCATACTAATTTAACTGAAAACAACAGCAGCAGCAAGAATATCATGACAAAATGAAGGTCTGTGACTAACATCATATTTTTCTTTCTCCTGTATGAATTTTAACACCTTTGCTTGATGAAGCCGCCAGTGGAGCACTGAAAGCTTGCATGTAGTATTTTGTGCATTTTGGCTGCCCCCACTTTTTTGAGGTATCACTTTTTTGTGGATTTTATATTCTAGGTAATCAAATTATTGATACTAATGTTTTTATTCACAAGGATAAAATCCAGAATTATCAGCTAGCTTGTGGATGCATTACCATGATGATGGTGAATCTACTCTCAGTCTGATGACCACTCACATCCATGCTTCAGAGCTGTACATGCTTTTGCTGACATTGAAGAATAAAAACTGTGCTTATCTACTACTCTGAAAAAAGCCCATTTGTAAGGCAATATGGCTTGCCAGGCCTCCCCATTGTGAAAACATGGGAGATTATCACATTGTACTTAAAGCTGTTTGACATCACTGTAACTGCCATGGTTCCTTCCTACAGAATCCTGGAATTTGAAGTTTGAGGTACCAGCATTCTTTGGCAGAAAAGGCTAAATAAACTACTTGTAAAACTACAAATCCCAAGATTCAATAGGATGGAGCTACTGCACTTAAAGTGGTGTCAAACAACTTTATTTCTACAGTGTAGTTGCACCCTCAGCTGTACAGTGGCCACAATTATGCTTTCAATGCATAAAGCCGTATCAGAATGCAAAGCTCCAAAAGGGGCTTCTTTCTTTCTTTCTTTTAAAAATCATATGCTGTAGCAACAAACTTGAAATACTATAAGAAAGAAAGTTTCACTGGAACTTGGAAATGTAGGATTTTGGAATACAGCTCTGCAAATCCCCCAGACTACACAGCTACCAGCTTTAGTTGTACAAATGTAATCCCCCCAACTCCTTGTAAAAACCATCTCTTGGAACTGGAATATAAACAGCTTGAACTTCAAAACATTCTATAGTGATTTTGTTATTTTCATTTTTTAGATTTGTGGCTCAGCGGTTAAGATGCTGACTCTGATTACTGCAAGATCAGCAGGTCGGCAGTTAAAGCCCAAGTGCCATCTCAGAGTGAGCTCCTGTCACTAGTCCCCAATTCTGCCAACCTAGCAGTTCGAAAGCATGTATAAGTGCAAGTAGATAAATAGGTACCACCTTTGTGGGAAGATAACAGCGTTCTGTGCAGTCATGCTGACCACATGATCCCAGAGTTGGCTTTGATAACGCTGGCTCTTCAGCTTAGTAACGGAGATGAGCATCGCCCCTGACAGTTGGTTACGACTGGAAAATCTTGTCAAAGGGAAAACCTTTACCTTTTACTTCCAGAAAACAATAAATTGCTGCAAAATTTGATGTAGGATGAATTAAGTTTCTAGCAAAACATAACTGGTTAGGTGGAGTGTAGGAATGTTTTGTCCTGAAATGTAAGAACAAAATAATTTCTGTAGTTTTCTCTCCGCTGCAGGAGAAAGCAAACATTTCAGCACAGTTTTTGCCTGTTACTCATATATCTCAAAGTATTTATGAAATCTTTCTGGGGTAATTGGAACAAAATAATGTTTTTATTAAACCTGCACCACCACAGTTTTCATGTAAAAAATAAAAATTTGTGTTTTTTTGTGCAACAATTGGGGGTTTTAAAAACAAAATTCACAATTTGGGAATCACATGCGCTTCTGAAAACACGTTATATTTTTCAGCAAAAATCATGTTTTGTGTAAAGAATGTAATTTCTGTACAAAAAAGTTTATTTTTGGAAAAACTTTTTTCTTGCATGAGAGAATGTCTTTTCTGTGCAACCCCCATGTTTTTAGTGCAACCCCCCCGTGTATTTCTATGGCCTGTTCCGCACGGGCGTATAGTACGGTCTGGGTCCATACTAGGATTAGAAAGGGGCGTCCCTTCTGGAGGCCCTTAACCCTAGTACAGATCAAGTCCGTACAAAATGGCGGTGCCCGTTCCACACAGGAGCCGCCATTGCTACGTCACCACCACGCCGCCTCCAAACGAGGCGGCGCGGTTGTGATGTACTGGCGCCGTGCCAGGGCGCATAGAGTGCCCTTTCCACGGCGCCAGAAGGAACTCCGAAACGGAGCTCTTTCTGGGATTTGCATCGCTGGTGCAGCCTTTAGATGACTGCGCCAGCGATGCAAGGCAGAAAGAGGCCGAGCGGCCCCTTTCTCCTCCTCCCCGCCGCCATTGGGTGTCCTTGGGGCATGAAGCCCCAAGGACACCCCTTTCCAGGCCGCAGGGAGGCGGCCTTTTGCCACTTCCCCGTGGCCTGGAAAGTGGCGGATCGGGGCCCCAGAGGCTGCCGTTCTGGCAGCTGAGGGCCCGATCTGGCGGGGAAAGGAGCGCCTACAGGCCACCCCAAAACAAAATAACACTTCAAGATTTGTGACTACAGTGCAAAATTCTTGCCTCTGTTATTCTTCGTAACAGGGTTTCCAGAGTGTCAGGAAACCCATTTTTTTGGCCAAGGAAACTAGTAATGTCAAATATTCTTTCCATCCCTCATAAAGAGTTCCGTAAAGAATATGACTCATCAAAATAAGTAACATAGCATAAACGAGAGCAGGCCACCAGTACTACTGGATTTTTTTTTTTTTTAAAGTTTATTGATATAAAAAACATGTATACATATTCTAATATCACAAATCAAACAGACAACATCAAAGTAATAAAACAAACAATCCCATACCAGACAACAACAGCAACAACATATTACAAACATACTATTATAACAAATATACTCACAATTCCCTACTCAGGTATCTAAAACATATTCTTCTTACTGTCTATTTCCTAAAAAAAAAAAGTTTCTCAAACCTTGAGTTTGGGTCTACTAGTCTTCTCATTCTCTCTAACTCTCTCTCACTTTAACATTCATACAACTTCCTTTCCTTTCCGTACTGTTTATACCACGAGTAACCAGTCGTGACCTTCTTTCCTACATCATATGTTTTGCGACTTCACCTAATTCTATTACCCTAGGATAACCAAGTAAAACAATGTATCTGTTGAGATTATCTTAATTTGACCAGATTATACAAGTTACCCGGTTCATTTACAAATCCCAGCAATCCTCTCTATTTCAGCTTATTCTATCTAACTATAACATTCCATTCTCTCAATTATGTAAATTGTATATATCTTGTATTCCAAGTAACCCAGAATTACAGCCCCTTAATACAACCTATAATCGTCTACACTATCCAAATTTTCTTTAAGTAATCCGTCACAGGTTTCCAGTTGTCATTTACAGTCTCTGTCGATTTTCCTCTTAAAATTTGCGTTAGCTTGTCCATTTCTATTGCTTCATAGAGATTAGATAGCCATTCCTTTTTGTCTGGGATCACTTCTTCCTTCCACTTCTGTGCCAGCAGGATTCTTGCTATGGTGATTGAGTAGAACAGAATTTTACCAAAGTTTCCCTCCAAAGATGTATCAATCATATTAAGCAAGTACAATTCCGGCTTCTTATCTATTTGTATTTTTAACATGTCTGATAACGTTGAGTTGATCATATCCCAAAATTTCCCTATTTTCACACAAGACCACCAACAGTGGAAGAAAGTGCCAGGCTCCTTTCTGCACTTCCAGCAAGTGTTACAGCTGTTCTTATATATTTTAGAAATTTTGTCAGGCGTCAGGTACCAGCGATAAAATAATTTGTAACAATTTTCTCTAATTCGTTGCGAGACAGTATATTTTTTAATATTCTGCCATGATTTCTCCCAGTCTGCCAATTTTAATTCGTGCCCGATGTTTCTAGCCCACTTAATCATTACTTCCTTAATTACTTCCGATTCCATATCATCTCTCAATAATATATTATATATTCTCCCAATCATACCTCTCTTATCTGCCAGAATAACTTTGAATATTTCTGGGCTTTTGTTCTTGTCTATGAATCCCCACTGTTTCTTATCCAGACAGAATCTTTCAAAGATTTGTCTGTATGGAAACCAGTCTATCTTAATTCCTTCTGCTTCTAATTTGTCTCTGGTTTTTAACTTTGCTACACCCACATTAAACTTTAATAGTGTCCTATAAGTAAGCCACTTTCCGCTCTGAATGGTATCCCTCCTCTGGAACGCCTCCGTAGGAGACACCCAGTCTGGCAGTTTAGCTATCCATCGTTTCTTGTACTTTTTCCACACATCTAGTAAAGACCTTCTAATACAATGATTATTCACCTCAGGGTTAGCTTTCGTTTTATCATAAATAAGGTAGGCGTGCCACCCAAACCGCAGACCTACCCCTTCAATGGTTAACAAATTGTCATTTTCAAGGGTAATCCAGTCTCTTAGCCACGATAAGCAGCAAGCATCATAGTACAGTTCAATATTGGGTATCGCCAATCCACCTCTTTGCTTTGAGTCTTGTAGAATTTTTAACCGAGCCCTGGGTTTTTTCCCCTGCCAGATGAAAGACGAAATTTCCTTGTGCCAATTCTTAAATATTTTTTTCTTTATTGGAATCGGGATCATTTGAAAATAAAAGATCATTCTGGGGAGTATTGAAAGTTTAATTGCTTCCATCCTTCCAAGAAGGGATAACCTAGACTTACTCCATCTTCTCATATCCCCTTTTATTATTTCCCAGATCAATTTATAATTTTTATCAAATAAATCTCTATTGTTATTAGTGAGGTTTATGCCCAGATATTTCACAGATTTCTGTGTCTGTATACCCGTCCTAGCATATAGCTCTTTCTCATCCTCTGACGTTAAATTTTTAATTAAGAAGGCTGACTTATCTTTGTTTATTTTGCATCCGGTAATTGCGCCGAATTCATCAAACCTTGACATCACCCTTTCTGCGCTCTCGTTAGGTTCATCCAGTATAATCGCCAGATCATCTGCATACGCTCTTGTTTTATATGAGTGTGTTTTTATTTTAAGTCCCTTGATCTCCCTGTCACATTTTATATCTTTGATTAAAAGTTCAATTATTAAATTAAAAAGCAGTGGTGAGAGAGGGCACCCTTGCCTCGTACCTCTTTCTATGCGGAAAAATTGGGTTCTTTGGCCATTGATACTAATTTTAGCTGATTGTGTTTTATATATCTCTGTGATCCACAGTCCGAATTTGTCTCCCAATTGCATTTTTCCTATTATATAACGTAGAACGTCCCAACTGACAGTGTCGAAGGCTTTCTCCAGGTCCGCGAACAATATGCCTAGTTTCTTGTCAATTCTTAGTTGGTAATACTCCAATGTATTTAATATTATTCTTAAATTGTCCTGCATATGCCTTCCTGGAAGAAAACCTCTTTGGTCAGTGTCAATCCAGTATCTCATGCACTCCTTCAGTCTGTTGGCTAATATACTAGCGAAAATTTTGTAATCCTGGTTTAAAAGGGATATGGGCCTATAGTTTTTCGGATCCTTAGAGTCTTTGCCATCTTTAGGAATAACTACTATACACGCCTCAGTCCATGATTGCGGGATCCCTTCTCTCAAAATAGCATTCATAGTTTCTTTTAAATCCAGTACTACTGGATTTGAGGACAACTGGAAATAATTTATTTGTTTGGGATTTCAAACAGTGGGTACTAGCTTGATCAAGCTTTCAATGCTAGCTTTCATGCATTAACCATATCCTGATTTCAAATGTGAGCAATAGAAATAATAAAAAGCCCAATCCTTGGATTCACTTCTAAACGTGTAATGCAGCCATCCTCCTCTACACCCTCCCTCAATCTTTAATTCTTTTGTCAGTGTTCATTCTAAACATCGCTTCATCTGTCAGCCTGTTAAGAGAACTGGCACAAGTTTAGACATGAAAGGCTGACATTTAGCCTTTGCTGAGCTTTAGTCAATCAACACTATTCCCTGTCTGAACTTTTGAGCACACTTTGCAAAACAGTTGGATAGTGTCAGTCAGACCAGTGTTTTGAGACTGACTGTTCCTTTTCCCTCTAGGAAGTGCAATGCTGTGGCAAGTGCAACTGTTTTGCTGGCTTGTCTGATAGCCTTTCCATCATAAGCTCTGCAGGGGGGAACTTTAACACTGTCAGATAATGGCTGTGTGAGAGAGTTTGTACCTCCTCTGGGGAAAATACCTGTCAGCTTCTATGGGTACAACCCAAAGTTCAATAAGTAAAAAGACAACTAAAGAAGAGGAATGAAAAGAAGAGAATTCAGTTTTGACTGTATTGGCTTTGATTGGCCAAAAATAATCACTACACATGTCAATCAGTGCCTCAGCTGGAGGTTGTTCAGAGTCTGGATTGCTCAGATAAATCTCCCTGATGTACTCAGATATGCTCTTCCAGGCTGCTATAACTTTTTTCTTTTGTGAGAAATTTTGGCTTCTTGAAACTTGCTTCATATGGCGACATGTCTCGAGAGGCCAATACATTATTGTACATTACAGGAACACCTCTGACCAGGCAGATATGAAATGTTTTTTTTAAGTTGGCAGAAGCTGGGTCTAGTAATGGGAGCTCACCCCATCATGTAGCACTTGGGCCCCAAACTGCCAACTCAACTACCAACCCAAAAGTTTGAGTACCACTGCGGTAATGAATTATTTCCAGGTTCTGATTACATTGTTTCCGAAACCTCTCCATCTATAGTTCAAGACATACTCTATGCAGATATCTGTTCCTTCAAACTTCTGCTGGACACTGGCACCAAGATGCAATCACCACTAGATATACTTAGCAGGTTTAGGAACTCACTTGTGAAAGAAAAAGAGGGATGTGTTTTATACAGATACCAGAGCATATAATATGTTTGTCTGTTTTGAAAAATGTACATGTAATTATTTTTCATTTTTAAATATGCAGAGGTGGTGGCCCATTTCTCTCCCATTTACTGCTTATATGGCTTCTGAAGGATACCATGTGTATTTATGAGAACCAGCATCATGTAGTGGTTTCAGAGTTAGACTAGGACACTGTGAGATGAGGGTTCAAATCCTCGCTCAGCCATGGAAACCTATTGGACAAGTCATACACTGTCAGCCTTGGAGGGAGGGAAGGGAAGCCCCTTCTGCACAAATTCTGACAAGAAAACCCGGTGATAGGTTCACCTTTGGGTTGCCATTAGACAGAAATGACTTGAAGGCATACAGCAATAACAATGTGTATTAATATCTATACATACATAAAATTATATACAGATGGCATGATATGTATGTCATTTATTCAGATATCACCATTTTCATTATCAAAGGAAAAGCTAACCTCAAATACACTAAATTACATTGCATTGTTCACACTTTTGTTAGCCCTTTTTAGAAAGAAATCGAGTAGCAGACATTTCTTAGTGCATAAAAAGGAATAGTTGTAGAGTGATCCACTAGAAGATGCGTGACTTCTGTGCACCTGTGCAAAAGGATCTTGTAGCATAAGACGTTGGAAGCATTTCGTAGACTTGACTCTACTTTCTTAGACACATTCAGTCTATGAAAACTTATGCTACCAGTTTCTTTCTTTCAGGTAGTCTCAAAGCTCCTAAAATATCCCATTGCATACTGATTTTCCAGAATAAGAAGGTTATTTCTTTGAATCCTACTATTGTGCCCCTGTTTCTGCAAAACAAAGGCATCAGGACTGCAGTTAAGTTTCCAGCAAAATATAATGGCAAAGAAGCATGGAATATTTTTTCAGAGCTGAACTACGAGAGGTGTTTATAGCATCCTAGCATAAATGAGCTCTAAAGGATCCAGAGTTTGACTAGGGCAGTCTTATTTTAGCTCTTCTTCAGACAGACTGATAAAGCAGAGATGCCTACTGGGACTTACATCTACAGTAGTTTTGTGCAATGATTAGCTCCCTCTTGGCAAACAGGATGTGCTTCTTTCAAAATAGCACTAAGTCTGAGCCTGAGAGATGTGTTTACTTTGTCTGTTGGTTCAAGCTGTTCTTAGCTCATTGCTGGTGGGTAACTGAAAACAAGGCAGTGCTCTTCATGCAGAAATTGTCACAACGGGGTGGGTAAAATACACTTTCAGCAGCATCCACATAATTAGAATATGATCATATGTGGTTATGTAATTTTTTTTAAGACTTGGAAGAAATATTTTGCAAAAAAAATCACTAGTTTCACAGTTTGCTTGTTTGTTTATGTATTTAAGTATTTAATTTTATTAAAATATTGATATGCTACATCACATGGTGGCATACAGATAAATCCATTTAAAACAATTTAGAAAAGAAAAGTTAACGATGAATACAGTCTAAAAGCATACCAACAATTAACAGTTAAAATCAAATTAAAATAATCTAAAACCTGCATAGTTTATCTAATGTATCTTTTCATTTTATCACTTCCACTGCTGGATGGCTGGATATATCACCAAATAGTTTTAAAATACCTCCTCAACACACAAAGAGACATATGCCAATTATTCAATTTTTCATGTCCACAGCATCCTCCTTGTAGAAGCCACTGTGATTTCTTAACTTTCAAAAAAATTAGATGAATTCACATGTATCATGATAGCTAAATTAGATCTTGTTTATAGATAAACTGTACCTGAATCACAGATGGTGAAAAACACATCCATCTTGCCTTCTTTTATGTGGTTGTCCATGCTGGTCATAGAATTTAATTAAATGGAGCTTTGTTTGATCTAGAAAGACAGTTTTATGTTCTTTATTTATATACAGTAGTGTGATATTTTTGCCAAACCAAAGAGACACTAAAATAATTTTTTTTCTTGGTTTGTTTTAGCTTTAGAAATTGACTGTTATTAACATGATACTAAAATTCTGTAGAAACTGGGGTGCTGAAAACATCCTTTGTCTATTTTTTTCTGCTTACCAGCTTAATTCCACCTCCAGCACTATCAAAAAGATAGGAACACAATTATCCTTTAGCACTTCTCAGAATGTTGTAATATAGTTCTCAGTTCAAAGATGCACCCAGATGTCTCTAAAAATGTATATTTTAGTTGAAATACATTGGGCAAACAGAGAGGAGACAAGCTCCATGTGCTCTTATACATTCTTTCTATAACCCAAAATTGTAATTATTATAGAATTTATAATAATAAAGAACATATTTTAAAGAAAAAAGAGATAGAATTTATTCTAAAACTGAAATCCTTGGTGCCTGTAGGTTTAAATGAAGATTTAGACCTCCAATCCTTAATTTGAATATAATAGAGAAATTATACATCAGAACATATGTATGGGTATGAGAATCATAGAATCATAGAGTTGGAAGAGACCGCAAGGGTCATCCAGTCCAATTTTTTTCCCCCTGTCATTTTCCCAAGCTTGATTAAGGAGAAGGAACAGATGTCCAAGTCTATAATCCACTGTGGCAGAGAGGTCCCTTTGAGATTTACCTGCATGAAGAACAAGGCTTACTTGTGCCAGAGAGCCAGGGCAAAGAAGAATAGCCATTTATTGACTGAGCTGTCCACCTACATCTGTGCATAGAAAATTCAATGTCAGAGTTACAGCCATGATTCAGAACCTATTAATGGCTTGCTACCAGCATCTGAAAATGTGCACAGTTTGCTGTTATAAAATTCACAAGAATTCAGAAGTTATTCTAAATAGGAATTCTGTTGTATGAAACAATGGAGAGTAATATCCAACAATTTTTTTGCCTTCATTACCCTTTGTCTAATTTGTCTGCATTTGCAATTTTCAGAAGGCATATGGTGTAATGAATGATAATGAACACATCTGAGGAATGAGAAGAAGAAGAAAGAAACAACTAAAAGAAACATATTAATTGATCAAAATCCTTATAAATGTATTAAGCCCTGTCCTGATTCACCAAACACCTACACAGGTTGGTTGGGAAGGAACTATCAACTGACAGTGCTGGAAGAGACAGTAAATTATCAGCAGATAGAAAGCGTCCTTGCTTGTAGGGGTCCATTATGAGAAAGGTATCTGTCAAGCAGTCCGAGTGGAGCAAGGCAAAAGAAATCAAGGTCAACACAGTCCAAGGGTTGAAGTATGAAGTGTAGGAATCTGGAAACAGGTATCAGGGATAGAAATGCTGGTCAGGAAACATATGAGTTGCTTCCAGCACTAGTCTTAAGCAGACTCAGACCTTAAATGGCTGACACCACCTGGTCCTGATCAGAGCTTCCCTGTTGCTGCTTGGCTTGTAGACTGGCTGAGTGTCATTGATGTACCCTTTTGTCCTTCCTCCTTGATTGTGAACTTGAGGCCCCAGCTGCGTCCTCTGCCTCATCACCAGGTGAGTCTTGCCTTTCTCCTGCTGAGGCTGCACTTCCAACACAATGAGCTGGCTGAGGTTGCTCTGCAGCAGGGACAATTGAAGGCTGCAATCTGTCTAAAATACTTGCCTTTCTTCAGCCTCCTCATCAGACTCTTCCTCTGCATCCCAGTCTTGCAGCTCCTGGTGCATGACATGCCCACCATTCAAGACACCAATTGTTATTTCAAACATCAGTTTCATCTCCCCCATGAATCTATGTTCCATGAATCTAAAGGGATGAATTTTACATTTCTAAAGGAGGCAGTGCTGCTACCATGGTGGAGGAATGTAGCTGGTGGAAAGCTGGAATTACATGTAAAGTGCACGCAAAGTGCATTATAAGTAATTAAGGTCTGAAAATTTGTAGCCAAATCCATCTCCTGAAAGAAGTTATTGTAACTATTGTTCACCCATAACTCTCACAATCCTGCAAAGGTGACAATGCAGTATAGAGCTGATGAGAGCTGCAGACTAACTACTTCTGGACAGCCACACAAAACCCACACCTGGGGTACATTACCTTTTCAGGCAATCTAGAGAAAACAGAGGTACTCGTGATAGGTACCCCAAATCCAGACAGAGGAATTTGTCATCCGGTCCTGGATGGGGTCACACTTCCCCTAAAAGACAAAGTTCGCAGTTTGGGAGTACAGTGGTACCTCGGGATACGAAATGCGCGGGTTACGAAATTTCCGGGTTACGAAAAAAACCCATTAAAAAAACTGTTCCGGGTTACGAAGGTTATTTCGGGTTACGAAAATTTTTTTGGTGCTTTTCGGCGCTTTTTCGCACGAAATCGCGGCTTTTCCCCATTAGCGCCTATGGCATTTCGGCTTGCGAATGCTTTTCGGGTTACGAAAGCGGCGGCGGAACGAATTAATTTCGTAACCCGAGGGAGTACTGTACTCCTGGATCCATCCTTACAGTTATCATCCCAAGTGGATGCGATGGCCAGGAGTGCTTGGTACCAGCTTCGTCTGATATGCCAGCTGCGTCCCTGTCTGGACTGAAAGGACCTTGAAACAGTAGTACACGCACTGGTAACCTCTTGCTTGGATTTCTGTAATGCGCTCTACATGGGGCTACCTTTGTACCAGGTTCGGAAGCTTCAATTAGTTCAAAATGCTGCAGCCAGATTAGTCACTGGGACCCCAAGAACAGAATATATAACCCCAGTATTAAAAGCTCTTCACTGGCTGCCAATCAGCTTCTGGGCTCAATACAAAGGCGGGATACAGACGGGCAGGGGAAGATGTCTTGGAGGTGTATTCTGCTGAATACGGAGCCTCCAGACCGCCCGCCCCGGGGGCGTGGCTAAGGTGTATGGGGCTTCCACATGGGGGGCAGTGAAGACGCCTCACCTGGGGCCGTTTCTGACCCGCAGTTTCCATACCGCCGCCTCGCAGGATGCTGCAAAGAGAGAGGCAGCTTCCTCATGGGCGGCCAAAAATGGGGCTTTTTTTTTCTTTTGCCGGCTGGCGGATGCGCAGCTGCGGCGCTCAGCACAGGCGGCAGAAAGCCTATGTGCACATTTAATGCGCCCAAGCCTCTTTAAACTTTCCCTCCCGCCCTGCCCAATAACAATGGTGGTCTCCTGCCAGCTGGTGATCAGCTGGTGTTGGCATCCTTGTCCTCTTGCACGTTGCTAGTGTCACCAGCATCATGGATGCCTCCTCTCCTTTGGTCCCCACGCTCTTGCTGAATCTGCAATGCACAGCCACAGCTGTCGCCGCTGCCACCGCTGTCCCCCTGCCATCCCCCATCACCTCCCTTGTACATATGTAAATATTTAAAGTTTTAGCGTTTTTTTATTGTTAGGTGAAAATGGCGCAGGAATGTGTGTAGGGGTTCACTTTAAATTCCAAACTTTCCACAATTCTAGCAGCGCATGCGTACATGTTGCTCTAGGGTTAGGGTTAGGGTTAGGGTTACGAGTCTTAAAATGCGCTGCAGCTGTGCTGTAGCTTCCACATCTGCATGGCATCTGACGCTCTAATTAGAGCCTCGGTGCAAACTGCGCATGTTCCAGGACCCCGACTCATTATGCGACACAGCAGACACGGAGCTTTTAAATGGGCAACTTAAATTAGCGGCGTAACAATTCTGGCGTACTGGTGCAGCAACTTATAGACGGAGTTGTGCAGTTGCGCAGTATATAGAAAAGAAGCGGGGAAAAGCAGCATCTTTTTAATGCTGCTTCTTCCCGCTTGGGGCGTGTGGGCGGCGTGTTCATGGCGGCATTCAGGTAAGGGCCGTCTGAAGGCTATACCTTCATGACGTCATGAACACACCCCTTTTTGCCCATCTGTATCCCGCCAAAGTGTTGGTTATCACCTATAAAGCCCTACATGGCTTGGGCCTGAGTTACTTGAGGGAGCGCCTCTCCCTACATAATCGGCCCCGCACACTCAGAACAACAGGCAAATATCTATTGGAATATCCTAGGGTGAGATTGTCTGCAACTCACCATCAAGCATTTACATCTACTGCTCCTGCATGTTGGAATGGACTCCCTGAGGAGATTCGTCTCAGTTCTTCCTTGGAAGTCTTTAAGAAAGCGTTGAAGACTCACCTATTCCCTGATCCTTCAGCGAAAACATTATCCTCCTACCCCATCATTCTCCATTGTTATAAGTATCTGTGATGTTAATTTGTAATTATGAGATTGTAAGATGTGAGATTGTGAGCTTTCAATATGTTTTTATAGGATGTTTTTATACGAGGTTTTTAGTG
The DNA here is from genome assembly GCF_019175285.1 of Sceloporus undulatus. Classification (NCBI taxonomy): domain Eukaryota; kingdom Metazoa; phylum Chordata; class Lepidosauria; order Squamata; family Phrynosomatidae; genus Sceloporus; species Sceloporus undulatus. Next base: position 213,863,475 of record NC_056525.1, on the reverse strand, counting down.
GAATGTTTTTTATTGTATATTATGCTGTAATACGATGTGTTGTACATCTGTATTCGTCTGTGAACCGCTTTGATCTTCTAGGAAAAGCAGTATAAAAATAAAGATTTATTATTATTATTATTATTTTCAGAAAAAAAGCACTAGGTAGCTAAGGTCTAACAGAAAACAAGCTTGAGACACAAAACAAAACATTGTGACTGTATGTGCCTTCAAGTTGGCTTATGGCGACCCCATTAATTTCATGGGGTTTTCTTAGGCAATGAATATTTCCTTCATAATTTTTGTGGGTTTTTTTGGGGGGGGCTATGAGGCCATGTTCTAGAAGAGTTTATTGCTGATGTTTTGCCAGGATGGTGGCATGGAAGAGAGTGAGGGATATATACTGTTGGTTGTGAGGAAGCAATTTGCATGTTAATCTGTGTATTGTTCTGTGGCTGAATGGCAAGGCCCCAGGGTGTCTATTTAATTAATGGTCCACTGTCTGCTGGGAAACCCCCTCACCCTGGGTGGATTACATTTGGATTTGCTGGGTCTTGATGTTGGTGTTTTTCAAACCAGGACTAACACTACTTAGCTTCTAAGATCAGAGAGGATCTTATGCCTTTAGAGTATTTAGGCCCTTTGTTACTGCTGTTTTAGCAACCTCAGTTCCTTTTTGTTCCATGGAACTCTGTGGGCTGTAGTCAATGCAAATAGGACTGCTCTTAGAACCACTCACCTCACTCACCCAATTATAAAATAATTGAAATGGGATGGAAAACAATTTTACTAGATCTGAAATCATAGAATCATAGAGTTGGAAGAGACCGCACGGGCCACACAGTCCAACCCCCTGCCATGCAGGAAATCCAAATCAAAGCATCCCCGACAGATGGCCATCCAGCCTCTGTTTGAAGACCTCCAAGGAGGGAGACTCCACTACACTCTGAGGAAGTGTGTTCCACTGTCGAACAGCCCTTACTGTCTGGAAGTTCTTCCTAATGTTGAGGTGGAATCTCTTTTCCTGTAGCTTGCATCCATTGTTCCGGGTCCTGTTCTCTGGAGCAGCAGAAAACAAGCTTGCTCCCTCCTCAATATGACATCCTTTCAAATATTTAAACAGGGCTATCATATCACCTCTTAACCTTCTCTTCTCCAGGCTAAACATCCCCAGTTCCCTGAGTCATTCCTCATAGGGCAAGGTTTCCAGACCTTTCACCATTTTAGTCACCCTCCTCTGGACACGCTCCAGTTTCTCAATGTCCTTTTTGAATTGTGGTGCCCAGAACTGGACACAATATTCCAGGTGGGGCCTGACCAAAGCAGAATACAGTGGCACTATTACTTCTCTTGATCTAGACACTATACTTTTATTGATGGAGCCTAAAATTACATTGGCCTTTTTAGCTGCTGCATCGCACTGTTGACTCATGTTCAACTTATGGTCTACTTGGACTCCTAGATCCCTTTCACATTAAAGTGGTTCTTTTTATCTCTACTGCAAGAAGAAACGAACCTTCCCTCAATTTGCACATTTGTGTGGGTGTTTAGGAAAACTAAAATACACACAAACCAATGGGTACTTTAAAGTGTGAATGGCTAGAGTGTCCACGAATTGTGAAAATTCATGCCAACACTCTTTTAGTCAATGGAGGAAACACATAAATTAGGTAAAATGAATAGATAAATGTGTGGAAACTTCCATGACCAGTCTCCAGTGTCACTAGATAAAAACAAAAGTTGGGGAAAACGTGGAGAATGCTACAAAAAACAACAGGATTTTCATGTCCCTTCTCTACCTATCCAATGTTTCACCTTTCTCAATTTCAACATCTCTTGGGTGCAGGTGGTGACTGTGTATTCTTTTCCTTGAAAGCCTTTTACTATGATCTTGTCTCTATTGTGAGTTAGATTAGAATTTTCATGTCAAAATGCTCTGTGGGCATTTTTTAAACCTGATGTACAAAATGATGATCAACCTTCTTTGCTCCGAGTATTTTAAGAATGCACACTCCCAAAGCATAGATTCCTTTTTAAACATTTCATAACACTAAAACATGCATACACATATATCTACTTCTAATGAAGAAGCCACTGATTTTCTATATATTGATTTGAAATGTACCTGGAAACTTGGCAGTTTCACTAGTGATAAAAGAAGGTTATTACCCTGGCCCCAAAAACACAGTATCAGAATACATGCAGTATGTATTAATGCCCAAGAGGATGTGCATGTATGGAAAGACAAGACAGTCACCTTCCCTTCCCTTCCCTTCCCTTCCTCCTTATCCTTGAGCTGAACATCATAATTGCTCAGCTGCCTTTGGATATGGCCCCGCTAAAAAAATAAAAATATTTATTACATCCAAAGAATTTTCTAAGGATTCTCAGCCAAGAGGTTATTCCTATATTTTGTATATATATTTTTCTTGCGTGATCACGTTTAAAAACATATTTTTTCATTTCTCATTATTTAACCAAAATAACCTATTTTTCTGTATTTATCTCTTTTGTCATTGTCTGACCTTTATACAGCGCGCCCGCGTCATACGCAGGCGCGCTTTACGCGGACTTGAGCTTACGCGCTCAAGCCGCGGGGCGTGCACAGGGCGGAAGGGGCAGCACGTCCCATTCAATTGAATGGGTGTGTGCGCCCATTGCGCCCTGCATGCCGCCACACTGCCACGCCGCCGTGCACAAGCCCCATTGTTTCAAATGGGGCTTGAGCATAGGCGGAATTCGCCTTACGCGGAGGGATCCGGAACAGATCCCCGCATAAGGCGAGGGCCGACTGTACATTCTCTTTAATACTTTTTGATCCATGAAATTCTTAATATTCTGTCTACAGATGCATTTTTTCACTAAGTTTCTTCTCAAAGGTTGTAATGAGTAATTTTAACCATTTTCTTTCCACTACAAGAACATATTTGAAAACCATGCAGTTTTTGAATCCTATTAACATTTCAGAGATTAATCTGCACAAAATTCATGTGTGGTGGTTTTGCACGCATGCACACACACCATTTTCTAAGCAGAAATATTATTTCCTGCATAAAAAATATTTTTATTGTGCAGAAAATGTTATTTTCTTCGTAAATATGCATTTTTTGCAGAATAAACCCATCAATTTCAACATTTTTGCACAGGAAACAACATTTTATTTGCAGCAATATTATATTTGTGCATAAAAATATTGTTTTGTATGCAAAATAAAACATGAGGATTTTGCTCAGAACAAGTTCTAAAATGTAAAGATTCTCATCAGTCCAGGATTCTTCTCATCAGTGTTTCTCAACAGACAAAAAACCATGTTATTTGAACATTTTGTGGATGTTTTTGGAAATTCTTACCAATCCTAACCCTGGGGTTTCAAATGCTCCTCTGTTTCTTTTTATATCATGTGTTAAAGAGAATGTCTCTGTACTCTAGAACTGATTAGAATGACCATACAGCAGAAGTGAGAATTTGTATGACCATATAATATGCATTCTTCAGCTACAAGAAGGTCTCCTAGGTCATCTTTATGCTGTTATTGTATGATTATACTCTCACTGCTCATCCAACCACTGTTTTTCTGCACCAAGGAGTAAATAAGTGGCCTTCCCTTTTAAAGTAAATAATGAATTGGGATTGTTGACTTCATGAAGAAATGGCTCCACCAAAATAATACTGATTATACATTTCCAGTTCCAAGAAATCTTCAAAGTCCATTTCCAGTCAGTTTAAAAAGAGTACAGGTGGCAGACAAATTATAGATATCAGTAGACAAACATTCCAAAACCTCTTTTTCCAGTGAATCCCAGTGCTTTTGCTTTCTGAATATCCAATACTTCATTTTGTTTTTACCTTCATGAAAATGTGCCTCTTGGCATCCTTTAGAAGCACCTTGTCATTGGTTAATAAAATAATGTGCACGTAGGAAGTTAACCTCATCCAAAAACCCTTTAAAATAAGTGGACAAAGTGATCATTAATTCATGGGGGTTTTAGAGTTACATTAATTGTGATTAGTTAATTCATTTTGCAGTTACGTGGACATGATATGTAATTTATGTGAATTGCTTAGTAATTTTGCAATTAAAATACAATTATCTTAAAATGCTACCTACCATCAAATTTCTATTTTTTATATATTATTTGTGACATTTTACCATAAATTACAGCAAGTTTAGTAAGCACCATGTAAACTGAAGTACTTATACAATGAAATGCTAATTAGTTTCTAGGGAGCAGCATTCAGAGATACAAATATTCTGGCAAATGTGTCAGTATTGAAGGTGAAAAGGAAGTACAGAAAATCTGTCAGAAATTCAGGAGAAAAGGCTCAGTGTACACATATTAAATTAGTATGGCCCAACTTCAAAGAATATTAATTCTTATGTGAAGAATATTAATTGTTTCCTGCTTGGCTATGAAACCTACTGGATGACCTTGGGCAAGTTACATCCTTTCAGGGTCAGAGGAAAGCATTGGCAAACCTCCTCTGAATAAGTCTTGCCAAGGTCACTTTAGGGTTCCCATAAGTCAGAAACTACTTGAAGGCACACACATACACACACTTTCAACCTTTACCTTTTTCTTGTTGTGCTGTGTCTTCAGCAAATACTTGTCCATAGGTAAGGAACCTTTGGTTGATACTTCAGGAGATCCAAAGATTCACCACTCGCTGTCAAGTTTCTGCATTGATAATCTTTCTGCCAGCATTCTTTCTCTTCCTCTTTGTCACACTCTGTTCCCAATATCCCACCACATATTGGAGCCATGAACTATATAAACAAAGTCTGTTCCAACCCTATCATCTCTATTTTGTACAAGAAAACACTATGGGAGATATCACACAGGAAGCTTACAGTATGCAAATTGCCATTAAATCGTCAGAAATCATGCAAAACCTGAAATCAGCGTCCACACCGCTGATCCTGTTATTGCCAAATGGCAGCTGCAAGGACGCTTTACTGATGGGACAAGCGAGCAATGATGCCTCCACTACGATTTACTGATGGGAGAGGCGCATGGCGATGTGAACACTGATTGTGGGTTTTGCATGATTTCTGACGATTTAATGGTGATTTACATATGGTAAGTCTCCCGTGTGATATTCTCCAAAGAGATGTACTACTTTACTAAGGTGGTTGGCCTGAAGTAATTTCAAAGGCCATACTAGGCATTAATCTCTGACTTTCCCAACAAAGTCACACTCTCTTGTATCCTCTTATGCATGTTCATTTTTTGTTGTGGCTTATTTTATTTGATATGTTTAATGCTTCATTTCACAACTATCTTCCATTCTTTAACCATTTGATATCCACTTCTGTTTTAAATATTGTTGTTAAAATATTAGTAGTGATCCTTTTACATTTAAAAATTTTTTTTGATTTTAAGTCATGCTAGTTATATTCTTGGTATTATTATTCTGTATAGTTCTAGAGCAGCTCATGAAAAACGTCAAATACAGAGTTATTCATAAATTGAACAAATAAAGAAATAATGCTTTCAGGTTTGGATACAGCACTACCAAATTATTTTTCAGCAATCTCAGACAATTTGTGAACAATTATTCTAAAACCATTGTGCCTGAAAAGTGAATTTCAAAGCACAACCTCAAGAGCAAGTCAGCTGAATATAATGTGAGATTCTGATCAACATCTTTTCAAGTGAAGGGATGTTCTCCCACGCAGAATGTCAAAGAGATCACAAAACAACTGTTGCGCATTGTGAAACATGAATTGTTAAATAATGCCACACAATCAGAAATCTGCTTTGTTCTGTATAAAGCTTACAGTCACAAGCATCAATGCTATATCAGTACAATGGGCATGAGTTTTTTTCTGTGCTACAAATATAATAAAGATTTAATAAAGGCATAAAGATGGAAACTGCAGACATCTGAAACATTTTCTTGTCTCAGCTGTACCAATATAGCATTTCTTACATATATACTTGACAGATGTAAGGACAAAAGAAGAGAACTAGGTAAACACTAAGAATTGGGTAAAACTTTGAACAAAACAAAGAGAGTATAACCATGCATCTGATGCTGTGGAAGGCCAGGGCCATTTACTGTTTTAAAGACAAAAATGAATAAAGCACCTCGGGCAATCTGCTTAGTGTCAAAAGCATTCAATGTAGGAACCGTATAGATCCAAGTATTTTGGATGAACACTGCAATTTTATCTTTATTGGCGTTACTTGGAGCAATTCTAAATAAGAATCAACCCAAGCATTATAAAAGACCACTTAGTAGGAATCTACAACTGGAGGCCCTAGAATCAAGCTCAACATGCATTTATTTTCTAAACTTCAAGTGTCTGGTTGTTTAAACTGTTTAAAGGTGTTCTGTATGTGTGCGTGTCTTTTCTGTGTGCACACTCTCTGACACATAAAGTACTAAACATCCATTTTACTTTTACAGATTATAGTGATAGTCAATAACTGGTGGCTTTAAAGGAGATTTGAAAAATCTATGGAGATATATCTATTAACAGCTATAGGAAGGGGAATGCAGAAAACTGAAAAACCCACGGATGCTGCTCAGTTTCCTTTTCCTCATACTACTGGGACAACTCTTGTACTGGCCCTACTATTGCCCTGTACTCGGTATCAGGTAGCTCAGTGGGGGAATGTACATTTTATATACAGATACCCCAGGTTCGATCCTTGGCATTCCAGGTAAAGTTGGGGGTGAGAAATGAGAGATCCTGTATGAAACCTTGGAAATCTGCAGGCACTCAAGAGGTAGCTGATCTAGCTTTTTATGTTCCTAGTAGGTCCTCTACTGCTTTTATGGTTGACTTTTGGTTGGACAAAGAGAAGGTGTCTTAGTAGCAAACCTTCAAATGCTTTCATGGTTGCACATCATGCATCAAAAAGTCTAGGGTAGGGCTGGGTAAAAGTGCAGGCCAGGAGTTGCACACAACCCTCACAGTCATTTCTGTGGCCCCCACAAGGGTTCTTCTACATACTGCATCCCCAAACCCCAATTTCTTTTCAATTAAAAATGCCCAACAGTAGCTTGTCAAAGCATTCAGGGGTGTCCATTAGCCACTAAACCCCACTCCCCTGACATGCACCGTTTTAAGCCATGGGTGGGCATTTTTTAAAACAGTAAGTGAACTGCTGCTCTCTTTGTTTTAAAAAAGGGCAACCCAAGTTGAGATGAGGCAAAAAGAAGGACAAAAATGGGTGAACTGGCTAACTGAACATCCCAGAAGCTTCTGGATTTGCTTACACCCATTTTGCCTGGTGAAAAGAAATGCAGCAGGTTTTTTGAGGGTAAGTGATGGGGAAAATATGAAGAACGCAGCTCTGCAGGCTCTTGTTTAAGTAGATGTTGGGCTATGATGGAACAGCTAGAAACTGCATAAACAGGTGGCATAATAATCTTTCTAGTTATGTATTAGAGTGAAACAATCAGTATACTGTCTTTGTAGAGGTTCATCATGTAACATAATCTTACATAGTTTAGGCATTCTTATATTGGCTTTACAATGGATATACAAACCCCACTGGGACCAGTAAGAATTACTCTCAAAGTATTATAGGCTTGATATAGTACATATACTGTAGCATTATAGGCCGTAATACCAGATGTTTGAATGGGTAGTTCATATCACCTGCCTCTCAGCCACATCTGGTACAACCATCACCTTGCCCCAGATTTACAACTCAGTGCTTCACTACTTGGCCCTGATAGAGATAACAATACACGAAAATTGCCCAGTATACCAAATGCTTTAAATATTTAAATGCAAAACTAATGAAGTCCCAAGAAAAATAAAAACCTCTTCTCCTGTGCACGCCATCATGTGCGGATGGAGACTATTTCCCAAGCAACTGTTACAATAAATAAAGCCCATAAGTGGCATGACAGGCGGCCTTCCCCCCCTCCCCAGCCTAGCAAATAGCTGCTTGGCATGCTTTAAATATAAACCCTGCAGAGTAACAGCTTTTAGGATGGAGGGAAAATGCTGAGCAGCAGTCAATTTCCAGACTAAATGAGACATAAAGGTCATGAGGAATGGGAACATAGTAAAGCTGCTTTTACCTAAATAAAGATCTGAATCAACCATAATCAAGGGACATGTTGTGCAGCTGTACTGTTGCATTAAGCTGCTCCTCCAAGAATTACACTAGAATAGTATTTGCTGGAACCCTGATGACTGTCATTATTTTCATCTAATCATGTCTCTCTCTGACCCTGAAGTTTTAAAAATCCGCATCTTCACTTAATGTAAAAACACATATTCAAAACTTGCTTCAGCGCAGTTGATGCACCATCCCCTGCAGTATGTAAGAAATGACTTTATTAAGCTTAATGGGAAAGCTGCAAATTCTATACAAAACAGATGCTATTTTTTAAAAAAGAAAAGCAATTTTGAACTATTACTCTAGGAAGCAGCTAGGCAACACAAAGTCAACTAGTTACTTTCCTTAATTCAACACCATTTTCAACACTGTTAAAGCTTTCCAAGCCAGAAAAAGGCAGTCCATGTGGATTTAGTTTTTCTAGCTTTGTTAGAAGTAACACTTCTAACAATGCAAATCCAAGCTACACATTGGCTGGGGCAGCAGCGGAACTCACTAATAACACACACACACACACACACGGAATATGAAGTCTGTACTTTAAACTGTATTGCAAATGGGATTTAAGATTAAATCCTTAAATTTAAACTGTCTTAAACAAGTTGTAGGGTGCATCTCCACTGTAGTAGTAATGCAGTTTGACATCACTTTAATTGGATCCTACAAAATCCTGGAATTTGTAGTTTTGTGAGGCACTAGCACTTTTGGCATAGAATGCTAAAGATCTTGTAAAACTACAAACCCCAAGATTCCACAAGATGGAACTACAACACTTAAAATGGCATCAAACTGCATTATTTCTACGGTGGAGATGCACCCTTAAAACATTTCCTGGGAAGTGGATTTCATTTATTTTCAACAGAAAATCAGTGGGCACTTAAATTTAAATTGAGATCCATAATGCAACTTCACTGGTCTGCAGTTTTGTTCATAATACAAATAAAGGTAAATGCTTAAGGATGTCAGATTAATCTTTAACATTATTTAATTACAGTAAGGCTTCCTTTCAGGAAGTATGTGTACCAAAGCAACATACAAGATGAACACAATACAAAACAAATACACTACAATAAAAAAAATCAGCAAAAACAACAGGGATTATCAATAAATCCAGCAATCTGAAAAGCCAAGGAATAGCCAGTAGAAATAAAAAGGTTGTACTGTACATCTGAAGGGCTATCAGTGAAAAAGTCCTGTCACTTTACTCACTGACCTAACTAAACAGGGCAACAATTAAAAAGGGCCTCTGCTACAAATTGCTGGTACCAATGAAGGCAATTCTTTGAGCAACTTGATCCAAACCATTTAAAACATCAAAGGAGATTGGAAAAACTTTCATCCCCCAAGGCTTTCTTTGAATGTCAGACCTTGTATGGTTAACATTTAAAAATAACACATACTATACTCCCCATAACTAGACATGATCTTCAAAATGAGAGATGCCAATTTCCAGTTTTATCCCCTCTCCCCCCCCTCCCCCTTTGCAGTCTCTGTAGCCTCCAGAGAGTCCCAGGGACAGAACCACAGCATCATGACTTGCCATCCCTGCTTTAAAGGTTAAACTGGCATTTTAAGTTGGGATCAATATGACACTGCAGCCAATGCAGGTGGCACAGTATCAGTATCATTTGAGGAGACTTCACAACCAGCACCAATTATTTTGTGTAGAGATTTCAGGCAGTCTGCAGCTTAGTGTATTGCTTAGTTGTATTCTATTTAATTAATGTGACATTCACTGTCCCCCTAAATAGGAATGTGAGACAGAACTGTAAAGCCATTTTATAAACTTTAGTTTTCAGCCCAGGTATAATTCTATTTGAGAAAACACTCCCATCGATATAGCTAGATTAAAGAGCTGGCTCCTACTTACTCCATGGGCTCTCAATGTATTTCATATAAACATACTCCTTCCTACACTGTGGGCAATTTCAGCAAGAACAAGTATGAAAGTATAATTAAAAATATGACTTTGCAGATTTCTGAACTTCAGCACCTTTCCAATTAACTGAATTTGAGTTCTATAAGGGAAAAAAGTTATTTAAATTTAACCTCTGTTCTGTTCCAAAAGCATGGGTTAAAAGTTCTCTTCCAATACATTTGGCATTAATTTAGTTAACATTCTGGCATTCTAAACTATGCCTCTCTGGATAAGCCTTCAGAAAGTGCATTAGGTGAATTTGTTACTATTTTTCATCTGCAGAAGTGGCCGTGGCAATTGGAAGCAGAAGCCTCAGATTAAAAGATTGAGAGAGAGAGAAGATAGATTTGCTGTACTGACAATTTACATAGTACTGTTTCTGGTGTCATGACTACACTTATGTTTAAAACTAGCAGACTTGGATATAGATAATTGTTACTGTACTAGTAGTCTTTAGCATTATCCAAGTCTGCTAGTTTATCCCCAATCTATTCCCCAATATTTATTTAAATTTTACAATTTTTCAAAAATAGCAATAATTTTAAGCTATTTTTTATTATACCCCACTTTTTCTCCAAAATGGGACACAAAGTGACTTACAAAATATACAGTTTTACAGACAATATATAATGTTAACCACAACCACAGTAGACCCATTAAAACCATGGTGGGGAGCTTATGTGAGTGTGGTTAGCAAGTCTCTTTTATTTCAAACTCACATCTGCTGTAGTTGGAACTAATATTAGATTTAGCCTATACCATTTCATATATGTAGGTAAAGGTAAAGATTTTCTCTTGAGAAGATTGTCTAATTGTGTTCAACTGTAGGAAGTGAAGCTCATCTCCATTACTGAGCCAAAGAGGCAGTGTTGTCCAAGACGGCTCTGTGATCATGTGGTCAGCATGACTGCACAGAGCACTGTTACCTTCCCACCAAAGTAGTATTCCTATCTTCATTGGACATTACTAAGTAAAAGTAAAGGTAAAGGTTTCCCATTTCACATGATTGTCAAGTTGTGTCTGACGGTAGGGGGCGGTGCTCCCTTGCTAAGACCAGAGAGCAAGCATTGTCAAAGATGACCCGTGGTCATGTGACCAGCATGACTGCATGGAACGCTGTTACCTTCCCACCAAAGTGGTAACTATTTATCTACTTGCACTTTTACATGCTTTCAAACTCCTAGTTTGGCAGAAGCTGGGACTAGTAATAAGAGCTCACTCCATCACATGGTGCTTGGGCCTCAAACTGCTGACCTTCTGATCTTTAAATCATCAGAATCAATGTCTTTATCGCTGAGCCACCATGTCTCAAAGTGCCTTTCAATTCTGAGCTTCCACGTGCACATATGGAAATGCTGCACACTATATACAATTCTTGGGAAAAGTCTAAGAAGTGGTTCATCAATGGCACTGGTCCAGTCCACAGATGTCTTACATCAGGGGGACCCCAAAATTTTCAGGCCACAATCTCCTTTTCTCTTGTGGGGCAACCCTAGCACTCCCAATGCTAACAGTAGTCTACTGTTCTGCTGCAAATTTAAAACAGCCAGTCCTGGTCATTGTTCCCTTTGGACCCAGTCACCTTGGGAGTGGCAACCAAGTAGCTGGTTGAGCAATAACTGAGAAGCCTTTCACCTGTGCCAGCCTTGTGGTAAAGGCCGGTGTGGATGAGAGCCTTCTCAGTTGCTGCTCAATTGGCTCTTGGGTTGCTGCTCCCTTTGCACCCAATCATACACTGAGCAGCAACCAAGCAGCTGGCTGAGCAGTGACCGAGAAGCCTCTCATCCATTCTGGCCATGTAGCAAAAACTAGTGTAGGCAAGGAGATTCTTGATCACTGCTCAGTTGCTGCTCCCAAGGGAGTAAGTTTCTCCTTGGCAAGGAACACTCTCAATCCTTCACTGGGGTGGAGAGGAGCACAGCTGGTGTGTATATAGTCGGTTTACAGAGGCGACATGCTCTGGACTGGGAGATATTTTAACTACAGTACTGTAGCTACTCTAAGGCAAAGGACTCTTTCCAAGAATCAACACTGGATATTCCTCCTTCTCCTCTCCTTCTCCAGAGACACATCTTTCCCACACAGCTTCAAGTGTTTTCTCCCCACACACAAACATTGTGTCTTCTGCTAATTTCTCCCCCACTAACTCCTTGATCTATTCAGTCAGTCTGTCCCAAAATGGTGCCACTCTAAGCCACAGGAATGATGCCCTGAGCCCAATTTTCACAAGAGTTTCTCACCACTACTAGAACCTGAACTCAAGCAGGCAGGTGAAGAGTGGGAGGCTTCATGGTGGTTTTAAAGGATGCAACCCTCATCCTCACCATGGTCCTAAAGGTTATTAGTTCCCCTTGTCTTTCTTGTGCATCATCAATACTTTAACTGAAGCCTCCCAACCTGGTTTTCCCCCTCACCTGGATCTTTTCACCACTCCCGCCGGGGGGGGGAGAGCACCCACTTTGGAAATCACTGTCTTACATGAAGGGCTACAATTGGACTTGCTGTGCATGTGGGTCACCATAAGCTAGAAAGAACTTGAAGGCACATAACAACAACAACACATTTGAAAGAGCCATGGGAGCATAAAGTCCTGGCCCAGCACTTGAACGAAACACTCCCTTCCTTATAGGATGTTTTGAGGAAATTGATAATAAGGAGTTCTTTGTGCATACACATACACACATGATACACTGGAGGAGACCCCTGCCACCAGGCAGGAAGATGTTATTGGCCTAAAAAGGGAATTGGAATTGTGTGGACAACTAGATATTGCTGAATGGCAACATCAAGCAATCCTTATTAATGGCCATGCTTGCTAAGGCTGCTGGGAGCTGTAGTCCAACAACTTTTTCACAATTTTCATCCCACCTGAGTCCAATTTCTAATCCCAATCGAAGTAGCCCCACTAAATCTATGGGATTTATAAAAACACTGATTTATCATTCAGCAATGGCTCTTCCTAACTGGGAGTATCAAATAGATTAGGCTATTAAACTATATTCCCATAAAACAGTGATCTAATAATTAGTGAAAAACTTCTGTTTGCACACACATTTTATGTTATATTAAATTTAAGCAATCTTCAGTTAATAAACATAGCAGCTGGCATCTTGTTATTTGCATCTTGCATGTTGTTATTAACAATTTATTCCTGTCTATGGTTTTTGTTGCTGTCATGATGGTGATCAGAACTGTTTACCTCCCACACACAATGACCCCAAACATTTGAAAACCCATCTTTTTAATGGTATCTCCTGGCTATGTATTCATATAGACAAGCACACAATGTTGAAGAAAAATTTCAAGACTTGGCTATAGGCAGATACTTCACAGTCTCCTCTCATGCAGTATGTGGCCACTGTGTGTGTGTTTTTGAAAGTTTTTATGTGTCCCCACACCCCACAGAAAGTTCCATGGAAAAATAATTGCACTCTGGCCCATCTGCACTTGCCCACTATTGATGTAACTGTGTATATAGGAGTCAACAAAAATCCTTTTTGGTTCAGACCAAAAAAGACTGAATCTTTCCTAGTTCAGACTAAGAACTTTATCGCACCCGTTTTCGTCTCTGTTATGGGTACGGAAAGAGGTTGCTCGTGTGCACGCGCGACCGACCAAAAACGGATTTTATCGCACGCCAAAGCATCCTCCAAAAGGTCCCGTTCCATCCCTCGGCGCCAAACCATCCCGGTTCAGTGCTGACGAGCACCATTTTGCTCGGTCGGAAGACTTCTGACCAGAACATTTCATGGGCCTCAGCACTGAACGGGGATGGCTTGGCACCGGCGTCATTTTTCCGTACCCGTAATGGAGACAAAAAAGAGTGCGATAAAGTTCTAAGAATATCCAACATAATTCACCAGTGAGAAAATAAGGGACTATTGACATGTTCATAGTGTCAAGGCATTCAAGAACATGCCAAATTTAAAAGTTATCCGCTGTATAATTTCAATCATGGTATTTTAAAAATGTTTTAAATGTTACACTTTCATCCATAACTTTCTTGTCCTGAGTTTTGCTGTTATGTCAACTGCATAATCTAATCTAATCTACTCATTAATTCATTAGGCCATCAACTACAGTGTTCAGTGGATTTGCAGAGACTGCTACATGATTTGGATTGCCTTCCTTAGATTTTTGTAAGCAGGCTACTTTAAAAAGAATGAGTGAATATTTGATATCTTTGCAAGTATGAAAACATTTTTGCAGAGTTTTATTTTTTCCACATTTACGAGTAAACAACTGTTATAAGCATACATTACTTATGCCATCTAAGATACTCAACCTGAATTGATTCACCCTAGAGATTATGGACTCTGCAACCATAGCTGGAATGTATCATTTCCACAAGCCACTACAAGAATGAGACACTAAAAGCAAGTCAGGGCACATAGTGAAAAAGGGAGAAATGGTTCTATTGTCACATCAGTTCAATTTACAACAGAAGTATATGTTGGATTCTTGCTAAAGGTGTTCTTTATTACTTATCCATACCTTGTACTTTTTCTAGGGCTGTCATGATTTACAAAGTTCCTTAAGGGCTTCTGTACTGCCCAAGAGGTTGTGCAATAGAATGTGTTGTCCAAAATAATTATCTGTAACTACTATTTTACCTGAGGTTATATGTCAGCCTGCACTCACTAGTTTCTTGGAGACTCTGTCTAATTTGGACCTGAAGGCAGGCATACATGAATAATAGTTACAGAGAGGAAGGAAGAAGAAAACCACAGTGGAACTAATTTATTGGCTTTTAAGAAGACCAACGAAAGGAGTCCATCTTTTGTTATGCCTAGGAAGAATGGTTTGGTGTTGGACTTCGTAGAACGTTTTTGTTTTTTCTAACAATAATGAATATATGTAGACAGTTTAAAAGTTCCTCACAAAAAGTTTGTGTTCTTGGAAATCAGTGTTAAATTATGGGCCATGGTGATCTTGCATAGAGGTAATTGGTTGCCAATTGATTTACAATAATTTAAAAGTGGTGCAACTCAGACCTCACAGGAAACCTATTTCAATACTTGTCGACTACCTCTGTAAAAATTACATACCCTTTCTGATCCATATGTTTAGAAATGAGAAATTAACCAATAAAATGGGCTGCATTAGTCACACTGTCCTATCTCTATTAAATCATATCATGACTACATAATGTTGGGATGTGAACTAAAGTGTTCTAAAAATATTTGCTACAATTCAACAGTGCCTTTACGGGCAGAGGAACTCTGAGGCACATAAAAAGGTATTCACCTCTAAGAACCACTTTAATTATTTTAATCAAGGAAAGCAAATGATACACTGTCTTCTGCATGCATGGAAATATATTTATGTTCTAAAACCAACAGAATATCTCCCATTGTGTGTGGGAATCATGTTCCATGTAAAAAGAGTACAAATAGAATTTTGAATCAGGGCAATTATGTCATCAACAACAACTGAAATATCAAAATCATATACAGCATCTGATGGCCTTAAATTTTATTTGTTACAGAAACTAGTTGCTTCATTTTCTGTCTTCCAGAGACTTTTCATATGCCTTTTATTTTCAGGTCACCTTTAACATGACATTTGCCACTAAGGTTTCATCTCTACTGCAGAAATAATCCAGGTTGACACTACTTTAACTGCCATGGCTCAATGCCATAGAATCCTAGGATTTGTAGTTTGTTGTGGCACTAGAGTTCTCTGACAGAGAAGCGTAATGTCCCACAAAACTACAGTTCCCAGAATTCCACAGCACTGTGCCATGGCAGTTAAAGTGGTGGCAACCTGGATTACTTCTGTAGTGTGGATGCAGCCTAACAAGCAAAAGTCTGACATCACGGCCTTAGGAAGATGCTACTATGTCAAATTTCTGGTTTACACCCTTTAAAGTACTTATTTAGAATCAAAACTTTAATGAAGTAGCCTAATGAATCCTGATGGAACCAGTAACCCACTGGGTGGAAACTCTGTTAGCAGTGTTACACTAGCAGTTGTTGCTCAGCCCTGTGGTATTTAATGTGTTTTTGTACTGTGAGCTGCCTTGGGTCCCTTCTTGGGAGAAAGGTGAGATAAAAATAAATAAATAAATGTGTCGCTTATAGTCTACAACTGGGATGGATGAAGTGCAGTCCTCTAGATGTTGTTGGACTGCACATCCCAGCATTCTTCACCAATGGCTGTGATGGCTAGGGTAACGGGAGTTTCAATCCCATTACCAATAGCATCTAGAGGGCTGCAATTTGCTCACCCATATTCTATATGACCACTAATGTCAATCAATAAAATGTAGGAAGAGAGCTGGGTCGTACAACATGGAATAGCTTTCTCACCAGCTAGGCAAAATCGGCAGGAACAGAATGATAATTTGGTGCAGAACTGCTAGTAACAGTAGTTGAATGAAGCTCATTTTGGGAAAGTGTTGTGTGATCCTGCTGTTACAGCCTGCACAATTTAACAATATTCTAGTACCAAAATTCTAACCAGTGGAACTCTATAAATCGAGATTACAACCTTTTCAGTAGTGACTTCAACAGAGCAGGAAGACAATTATATGAGGAACCTGTTCTTGGTCATGCCCACTCATGGATTTCTCCTAAAGAATGTTGCAACATTTCCTGGTTCTCATATGATTCAAATGTATGGTAAATATACCATTTATTAACAGATTCCATGCAGTCTCTGTATGGTTTTCCTTCCATACTAAAGGAATGAACAAGTGATCAGCTTTCACCCTTAATCAATACATACTTCTTATGACAACTGAAATACTTAATAGTTCCTCCACTACATCTATCTACATAGCACTAAATTGCAATTACTGTAGACCCAATAAAGAAATGGAAACCAGATATGTCAAATAACTAACAAACTAATTTAGCCTATAATATTTTAAATAAGTACTTGGTGTCTTCCATGTACATTCCTATACACAGTGGTACATCTGGATGATTTTTGTGCCTGGATTAAAGGCAGAGCTTGGGAAATATACCCTTTTACAACACAATTCCCTACATCCTTCAAATCCTGGGGGGGTTCTGGGAATTATTGAAAAAGATAATGTTTCCAAGTATTTACATGTTCTTAATTATTCTGCTTCTCCAGAAAAATCTAATTAACTTGTGCCTTTTCTCATTCTTATAAAATATAACATACAACAGATATGAAGTTACTGCAACTAAACTGCTATAAATCAAGAGGCAAGTAACACAATAGATTTCACTGGTTTCTACACAATTGCTATGAGGCACACTCAAGGAAATTTATGGTTTCTGGGCAGCAAACCAGCACACTAATGGCTATAGCACTTCATAATTCCTGAATGAATTTTATAGGACAGCAGACTGGATAAAGCTTTTTGAACCATATTCCTAACTGTCATATTTCATTTAACACCATCACATTAAGGCTTGCATATTACCTACTGGCTACCTAACCTTACTTCCTGGAAATACTGAAATGAATACCTATCATGTCTTAGCAACATAGATAATATTTAGAATTTGCACAAATTTGAGAAAGCTCAAAAGTATAGTAAAAACTAGGAAATATTTGTCAGGGATAGTAAATTCCCAGTTCTATTTTCAGTAACACATGGAAGTTGCAATAAACACTCAGATATAATCTGGGCTGCTTTCTTTGTGATTGAGAATGTTCTGTGAATATAATTTCATCAAAACATGTCTGTTGAGGTACCTTTGATTCCTCATGGAAAAAACAAAGGGTATGAATGCCACCCCAACAAAAAAAAAACCTGATAAATTTAAGGGTCCATGGGGGAAGTAGCTGCACTAAGTGGAGGAGGATTAACAGGATTCAAATGACGGGTTACACTGTCCCACAGGTACAGTGTAATGGATGTTGAAGTGATGATGGGATAGATATGGGAGAGTGTGGTTTTTCCCCCATAGGGCAGTGGCTTGTAATTTTTGTAACTAAAGAGTAATAACACTAAATAATTCAAAGAAACTGAAAAATAAATATTACTTTTCAAACACTATGCAAAGTGCTCTTGTGAGCACCTTTTAGGCTGTGTGAAAGAAGCAGCAGCATAAGATTTGTACTGTACACTTTGTCTGTCTCCTCAGACTCATAGAATGAACTAGTGCTCAGGAAAGATTTTTATAACCAGATTATGAATAGCCATAGAAATGCAAACTTGTGGATGATGAGTTGGCAAGTTCAATTTGAATAATAGCCACAGAGAGAGAAAGGAAGGCGAGTATTCCAGGTTAACAGCTATATGTCTGAATTTTTAAGCACTGTAACTATAACAGTAGCTGACTCTAACAGAACCTAATGACTTTTTCTAAGGAACTTTCCAAGGTGTATTACAAGAATGAGAAAGCCAGACATACTCATCAAACTGACTTGTACAGAGTAGAGCAACTGAACCAGAGACCATGAAAATCACACCTGCTACAAAGAAAGGGCCAGAAGAGATACTATCAATAAAGATAATAAAATTCTAGAATTAGCACACCTCTTTTGAATAATGTATACCATAACCTTGTGGTCCAAACATTTCACATAGCGAAATATAACAGTATGTCCTTGGACATGACACTTTACAACAGTGGCAAAACATATGTCCTATTTTTAAAGTTGCATGTGCTGCTATTTTCCTCTATACAAATGTTCTATAAAAATCTAAAAAGTGGCACAGAATCACACATTATAATACCCTGTTTTTAATTAGCTTTAATTTCTCCTTGAAACATAACTTGAATCATACACCTATAAATACCAACCAGACCACGGGATTTCACCATTGTTGATATACCTATAACCAAAGAGATTATACCAACTACTAGACCATAGGACCTTATCGGTGTGATAAGAAAATGGCACAGTGATATTAGAGTTCACATTTTCCCACTTCATTTGTTCCCCTCTTCTGTTTCAGCTAGGAGTTTTATATTAATAATTTTCATTAATCACATGACCTTCAAGAATGAGTTAACTATAGTTTCATTATGGAAGCCATCTTCAAAACTCACTGAGATTGCTTTTGTTTAGGTATTAAACCTAGATACAGATATGAAATACCCACATCAACTCAAGTAAATCAGAAAATAATATATGTACAACTCAGATTAAAGAATCCAGTATGTAACCCTATAATTCAGGGTTAGAGAACCTATTGTCCTCCAGGTTCTCCCCCTGCCTTTTGGTGACACATCAACATAAGGGGGAGGGATGTACAACCAAGCCCTCATGAGCTTGGATAAAACCTCCTTCAATTTGGCTGGTGATGCTGCATGATGGAATAGTATTTCGTCAGAACCTGGAGGGCAGTAGGATCCTCACCCTTGCTATAGTTGCTTGTTCATTCACAGATGATAAGTGCTTCTTAATTCCTTGTCAGTAGAATGAAAAAAGGGCCCTAAATAAAGCACGGCAGCAGATATCAGTTACCTTCATTCTAATGGATTCAGCCATTAGACAGTTGGAAAAAATTATCATAAAAGGAGAAAAGGAAAATATAATAAATGAATTCATGGTATAACATGCAGCTACTTACCAAGTGGTTGTCCTGCAATGATTCTGGCATTCTCTCCTGCTACAGCAGCTCTTGCGTGCCTTTCACTCATGTACTGTACAAACGCATAACCTTTGTGCACTGAGCAGCCAACTATTTTTCCATACTTTGCAAAGATTGCCTCTATGTCACCTTTTTTGACAATAGCTGTGTTGAGATTGCCAATGAAGACTCTGGAGTTGATGGACTTGGGATCATTCTTATTGGTGACATTACTGGTCTGTGTTTTGCCGGTCATGATTGGCTCACTTGACTTCAGCCCTTAAAACAAGATCACAAAGATTTATGTTTAGATGCAAATACTGACCAACTGGATATATAATTTCACTAACAAAAATGATCCTCAACTAAGGGTACAGTTCTATAGAAACTTACCTGAGAGTAAGTCTAATTAAACAACTAATTAAAATAACTTACACTTTCTTTTGAGTAGATATGCATATCACTGTACTGTAACTTAACCTAAAACCAAATATGTAAAACATACATCATCCAATGATGATAAACAATAAGAATGGGGCAGCAAATATTTTAAGAGTAAAATCAGAAGCCAACTTTAAAACCTACATATTTATGAATTTTAAAATGTTATTCATAAATCAAGTCCACTAAAAATCGAGCACTTCACCAATATTCTCTAAAATTAGTTTGAGAGTTCAGTCTCTGGGTAGTTAAATATCCATCTATCTTCATCAGTTAAAGTAAGAGAATAAAACATTTATTGTGTGTCAATGAAATTAACATTCAAGGCCAGGCTGGGAGCAAATCATAACAATGATGAAAGGCAGCTCTTTCTTTATCTGGTTCCTGTCAATCAGTACACATTATCTTTCTCAATCTATAAAATACTGCAGATAGTTCAGACCACAAGGCTGCTTAGTGCAGTCAATATGTTCCCATTAGGAACTAGCAATTGCTGCTTTTTAGAATAGCTCAGAAGAATAAATGTAAACATACACACACACACCCCAAGCAAAAATTAGTAATAGAAAAAGAACAGTTAATTCTCATCAAATTATACAGTTGGCTCTTATGTGTACATTAAGACTATCTTGGTGATTCTGTACTGAGATCTTGAAGAGAGAATGGTTTGAATTGTTTGTGTAGGTTTAAGAGTTGGACTGTGACCCTAGAAACCAGGGTTCAAATCCCACTCAGCTATAGAAGTCCACTGGTGGACCTTTGCCAAGTCACACACTCTCAGCCTCAGAGAAAGTAAAGGCAAACCCTCTCTGACAACACTTTGCCAAGAAAACCTCATGATGTGGCCTTGGGATTGTCATAAATTGAAAACAATTTGAAGGCACACAAGAACAACTAAAATGGGTAAAACTTTATTGAACACTTTAATCTCATGTTTACACTGTTGTTTCTTATAAAGCTATCCAGGATATCATGCATTCTGCTGCAATTAAATTACCAATTTCTATTTTCTAAATTTATTATCCTCTGCTTCCTGAACATATTCTACCAATTGAAAATTACTTTTGAACATTAAGGATGCAAAAACATTTCCAGGATTCTGTGGTCTGTACTCAGTCTACTTTCATACCAAGTGATTTTCAAGTGTAATATAAAAATCCAAATATACATACATTGTATTCTCTGCAAGTATACCACCTGTCACTTAACCAGAGGTCTGCACTGTATTTTCAAGCAAACCATCTGGTTTCTGCATTTGCCAACTAAGTAGATTACAAATGCCAAAACTACAACGTATTTCCTAACGTTGAAAAATGACTCTGATGTAGAAAAGGCAATTTATATGGCAATTAAGAATATAACATTACAGGTTAAGAGTTGTATCACTGCTCTATACATCTTCACTGTGGTCATATTTTAGATCATATCATTATCACTGTTCAAACGAGGATAAATCTGAGATGATATTTGTTCATTCCTCAAGTGGGGGAAAATAGCTTGTGAACTCTTAAAGAATCCTAAACGGTTCAGTTTATGCTTGGCCCAATTCATGCTTTAGCCCACTTTCTTTCAATATCCAGTTTTGATCCAGAGGGATGCCACAGCAGCCAAACTCCGCCCCAAAACGAACTCGGAAAAAATGGATGCCATGTGGACGTCACGAGTGCACCATTGGCATGCTCGTGACATAAGTGTTGCGCAGCAACATCTATATCTGCACATCACTTATGTCACAATGGTGTCCATGTATGGATGGCACTAGGACCATGCGGTTGGTGCATGGTCCCTAACCCTAGAGTCGCTACCTTGATGCTGACTTTAATCTGATCTAGAAAACACATACCTTTTAGAAGCAGTGCATACACATTTAGTACCATTTAATTATGCTTCAGCTTTAACATCCATTCTTCCTTTATAAATGTACAGCACAATCCTATTGATCTCTATTCATTGAATGTAATGAGACTTACTTCCAAGGTAAATGAATACAAGATTGCAACCTAGCAGATACTGATGGGCTCCAAAGAATTTACATTTTTGTTTTAAGTAGACCAAGCAAGCGTGACCTGAATATCTTTCACAATGCTGTTGGGTCATACATACAGATTACAGGAGCACTTTCTGTGTTTTATTTCAGAAGAATGTCACATTTTAAATTCAGCTTTCCTTTGCTAAAGTTTCAATAAAGCATGAATAAGACCCTGAACTATTTCTCCTGTAGCCAGAATTAGCATTGCAAAATACACCATATTTTCCATCAGAAAGAGAAGGATTTGTCTGATGGTTATTCTCACATTAAAATATGTGGCTAGGCAAATGTATTGCAGAAATTTGTAAAAGCAAGAATAATATTAATGTTTGTATTAACTGAGATTTGATCGCCTAGAGGCTGGGACTATAATACAATTGTTTAAATTTCCATATGACTAAAAAGAAGGAGGAGGAGGAGGAGGAGGAGGAGGAGGACAAGAATCTCCACAGCAATGAGAAAGAACTAATAATAAATATTTTTGCCTCACTAACAACATGAATTTGCATAATGTAGACATGTATTGGAGTTGCTCATATCCTTATCCACAGAATCACAGTTATGAAAGGTGTACAAGATCTGCATATAGTGACAATTGTCTGCTTTTATATAAGCAGAAATAGACTGTGCCTAATCATTCAACTGTACAAATCTAATGTGTCCTATCATTTCTAGAAGGGCGGTATAGAAATAAAATTTTATTATTATTATATTATTATTATTATCAGAAACCTCGTACAAATTCTAATTCCACTTTAATAAATGGGGCTAAAGTGGCTAAAGTTTGGGTCCAGGCTGGCACAAAGTGCCGGTTTACCAATTTCTTTCATATCCCAGCATGAGATTCAGGGTGGCTTACAAAAAATATTTAAACAAGAAAAATTAAACATCTGATAATAAAAATGTTAAAACACCTTAAATAAATTTTACTAAAATCCCATTAAATGTTTAAAGGTATAAAATAATTTTAAAATATAACAATGAAGTTAAAAATACAGCACCCATGCAAAATGACACCCCAGACCAAATTAATCATTACATGTTTTTTTGAACAGAAATGTCTTTGAATAGAATAATAGTTTAGCTTTCTGGAGAAGGGAATTCCATAGTCTGGGAGCAGCCATTTTAAAGGTTGTTCCCCAAGTTTTCACCAGATTTAACTGTGACAACAGTGGGAGAGAAAACCTTCCTGTGAAGATCTGAAGTCTGGCTGTTTCATATGAGTGATAAGATCTTTCAGATAGTCTGGACTAAAGCTATATAGTACTTTATAGGTCATAACCAGCACTTTGAATAGTGTTCAGAAGCAGAGCAACAGTGAGGGGAGCTGTTATAGCAGGGTCCCCGTAACCATCCCCTGTCAGCATTCTAGCTGCAGCATGTTGGACCTGCAAAAGTTTTCAAACATCTTTCACATCCAGTACTACAGAGAATGCATTACTGTAGTCCAAAGGGGATGTAATCAAGGCATGCATCACTGCAGCCAGATCTGACTTCTCAAGGAATGTATACTGCTGGTGCACTAGTCTTAACTGTGCAATTGCACTCCTACCCACTGTTGAAACATGGGCACCTGGCCTCAGGGCTGAAACCAAGGAATTTATTGCACAGCTCCTTGGGACGCTCCTATTGTGGAATGAAAGGGAGTGGGATGGGAACAGAATGGGAGTTATCACGCATTCTATCGCACGCCACAATGCCGCCGATGCCACCCGAAGTTCCCATTCCGCTCCTGATCCGTCTCAGAGGAGGCAATTTTCAGGAATGCTTCTGACCAATTCCTGAAAATCACCTCTTCTGGGACGGATCAGGAACGGAATGGGAACTTCCAGCTGTGTTCTGGCGTGCAATAAAATGTATGATAGCCCCTATTCTGTTCCCATCCCACTCCCTTTCATTCCACACCAGGAATGTTCCAAGGAGCTATGTGATAAATTCCCAAGACTAGGCTCAAGCTGCAAACCTGCAACAACTCCTCCTCACACTCCAGGCCTTGCCTGTTGCTGCACAGAGAACTCAGGTGGGCAGTGGGAGAGGTATCCCACATGTAACATGTCACATTACAGAAAGACCCCCTGCATGACTGAAAGGTTGCACCAAGCATCTGCTTTCTGAGTACTGTGTGATTGTGTGATTATGGCCTTGCTTTATGGTGGAGTAGAATTTTAGTCATGAGGCCCTCACCTCACCTGCTACATCTAAATTAGGCTCACTTGTAGAATGCCCCCAAACAAATCATAATTTTCTGTAGCTTAAAACTCTCCCCACTGTAAGATTCAAACCCATCCCAAGTTTTCCAGTACAATATTCTTTTCAGCTGATTGAGAAGGTAACTCTTGGTGCTCCTTTTTTGTTGTAATTTTCTGCCCTATGCTCATGTCCCTCTCCTCTGAAAACAGACACTGAAACGATGGCTGACATGAGTGTTGAGAAGTGTCTACATGGAAAACATTCTATTGACACTACATTAAATCCTTCCGACTAGCTCAAAGCTTATAAAGAGATCTTGTAGTACCTTTGGGATATATAGTTGGCTAGCCTTGACTGGCTTCCTTTCTTGGTAAGCACTGCTGGGAAAAGGTAGCTGTTTGCAATCAGTCTGTTTTGTGCTATCACAATATCTGAGCCTGCATCTATAGGCAGCCCTGAAGTTAGTGTCTATATATAATCTGTGGAGAACCACATGTTGTTGCCCTGCAATTCCAGATTCCCTTATTGTGCTGGTTAGGGATGATGGGAGTTGCAGTAAAAATGTGAACCTTCCCTAGTAAGGTATTACTCACTGACCTACACACTTCCTGTCTAGTGCAGAGCACACTTTCAGTTGCCTGTTTACCATTTGTTCAAAAACTTGAGCTATGTCATGGTGTTGTCTAGTCACTGCTACACACTTGGTGCGTTCTCTGCATGGTCAATACAAAGGCAGTGGCAGTAAGTGACCTTATGATTTGTGGGAAATGAAGAGGAGGTAAGAAGATTTAAGATGCTCTTTCTTGGACTGAAATATTTTAAAGTATGACTTTATAATACATTGATGATAACATTTAATGGACATATTTCAAGGTACACATTAAGTCACTTACCAATTAGTCATCTGAAATGCTTTCACCTCAGCTAAAATCAGTTCTGGCTATGACCCTATAAAATTTAATACAGTGGCTGAAATATAAGGCTAGAAGGCATATTCTGACATTAATAAAAATAAATGTACAAATGTGCATGAGCTATTCCTTATACATAGCAGATGGACTTGTAGTACTTTTTAAGGGTTCACTTTGAGGCTGGAAAAAAAAAGAGCAAGTCCTACACATGTCACATCTGTTTACATGACATATCCACCCAAAGAATATCACAAGAACAAAGCTCAAGGAAAATGGTTCATGCAATGTCCTTGAATGTTAGAGGTTTCTGAAAGAAGCATTTCCAGCAACTGTTATCAAAGATGCCTGCTGGATTATTACAAAAACCTTAAAAAGCAAGTGCATTTCCCAACATTTATTCCAGGTTAGTGTTTATCCTGAAGTTATAAGTCACTGTAATGTAGCAGAACTGATACCCGTTCCATGGTAATTACAGGTTTCTGTGATCTAATTTTAAAGTGTTATCTATCATGAGCTAAATTCTTCTATCTGCCAATATGTGCCACTTATCTTTGCACTTATTAATGAAATTTTAAGGGTGAAGTAACACATACTGAGAGAAGTTGGTTTTATTTGGTACCTTACCTATTACAGCTTCTACAAAATGGAGTCATTTGGAGATTTTGACAAATCGTGAAATTAAACATACAGAAGGGACATAGTACCTTCTCTGTTACTATTTCTCCATAATAGAATCATTTGGAGATTTTGAAACTTCTTTTTAACACTGTCAGAATAGAAGCATGACACATTTATTATTATTTTTATTTCAAATGAATAATAGCTTTAAAATGAACAAAACCAGTGGTGGTACATTTATTTCTTCTGCATGACTCAGTTCTCAGGAAGATTTTCTCCCTCTGTACTGTTGAAATGTAAATTATTTTCATTTTATTATTATTTTTCAATCTTTGATCTTTAGAAATATATGCCTCCTCCCTCCATCTAGCTCCTTGGACACGATTGTACTGATAACAAAACAGAAGAAAGCATTTAAAGAGTATATTTGAAAAGCTTTTGCTGTTAATGATGTTCATTTAATACTGAAATATGTATGCATATAAAAGAAATTAAATTGCTTCAGTGTCCATGTCTTTTAGGATCAGGATCAAGTTAAATCCTCTTAGATAATCTTTCTGCTTATGATACGGTTAGGAATACAGAAGAAAAAAAGAGAAGGAACCAAAGAGCATGGGCACTATCCCAAAACTAATTTGAAAGAAGTATTTTAACACTACCGAAGTGTTGTTTGTTTTTTTTTAAAAAAAAGATCCAACCTAGGTTCACAGCAGCAGCACCACAAAGGGGTGGAGGTGGAGAAGTGGCAAGAGAGCTCCATACCAGTGATGGAGAACCTTTTAGAGACCGAGTGCCCAAACTGCAACCCAAACCCCACTTATTTATTGCAAAGTGCCACATCCCTCTGGATTTCTAGTGACAAATTCTAGTGAAGTCTGTGTTGGGACGATGGTGCATGTGCCCACAGAGAGGGCTCTGAGTGCCACCTCTGCCACGCGTGCCATAGGTTCGCCACCACTGAATATGCTATCTTGAACTTTCTGGAAGAGAAAGGGATTATAAATACAGTGGACCCTTGTTATAATCTGGAATTTGGTTCCAAGATCCCCCCTGGATAACAAAATCCATGGATGCTCAAGTCCCATTAAATATAATGACATAGCAAAATGGTGTCCCTTATAAAAAAAGGAAAATCAAGGTTTTATATTTGAAATTTATACTATTTTTTTAACATTTTCAAACTGTGGATGCTTGAACCTGTGTATAAAAAATCTGTATATAAGAAGGGCCAACTGTATAACACAAAAATAAATAAGGGATCATTGATGAACTTTGCCTCACCTTCTGTTGGTGGATGTGTCCCACATCCCACTCATTACCAAAAAAGCTAGGTTTCCAGATGTTAGTTTTTTATAGCTTCAGATTTTTGGGGAGAGGCCTGGGTGAGAGAACCTCTCATATGTTAATTCACATATTATTATTATTATTATTATTATTATTATTATTATTATTATTATTATTAAAAATAATTTATCTGCAGGAATACTATTTGAACTGACACAATCATTGACAGAATCATTCCTGAATCTTCTCTTTGATGAGCCATCAATGTAGCTCTGCATCTCCAAATAGGTTTTTTTAAAGGAGGGTATTTTCTAATTGCCACAAAAATGCTTCTGATTGAAAATGGATGAAATTATGGCATTACTCACTATTCTAGAACTTCTAATGAGGTTATACATTTTGATTTTAAAAGAAACTAGCCTCCTTGTCCTCTTTCATTCACTAATGGCAAAGATTTGAATACGAATTGCATGAATAGGATTTGATTTAATAACTGCACAGAAGATGAAAAAGGCAGAGTATTTTTTGTGAACTGCAACAACTAGAAGCAGCAGGACAGGCTCACCAGTGATGAAACCTCTTAACACAGGCATGCTTTGCAATAGAAAAGATTTAATTTATGAAATTAGCAAGTGGTTGAGTTGCAATTTCTCTGAAATATCTGGCATTTACCCTTGTCTCTGACATTCTCTTCTCTAACTTCACAACATCTGGCAAATGTTACTTACAATCAAGAGCAAGTTGATCTGAAGAACATCTGCAATCAGTGTGTAATCAAACTGAATGAAAACATAGCCAGTTGCATACAATGCAATTCAAAGTTGTTGTTTAAAAGTGCTGTCATGTTAGAGGCTGAAAAATGTCAGCTATATTGACATGCGCCTGCTACATGTTGCTCTTAGTTTTGTCTCTCTTGTGACAAAAGAACCCAGTAGTTCTTTCCCTCTATTTCCATATCCAAATGTGCCTTACTGCATCAGACCAACGTATTTCCCCCCACAATGGCCAAATTAGAGTAACAACTAATTTTGACAAATGTTAGGCATTTTAGGTAAGTTCCCAAGCTCTGAGTTTCTTTGTTCCAAAGAACAACAACATTCCAATATAATGATATTTAGCAATGTTTGTAGTTGAAATGTTTATAGATCATTTCCTGTCCATTCTTTTATTTTAAAAGTCTTATATATGGTTATGTTCCTTTTGATAGTATTAAAAATAACTAACACACGAAGCGTAACAGTTGTTGGATAAGCTGGAAAAGATACTTTAAAAATAACTTTATTAAATTTTATTAAATATTTTAAACTCTATTTATTTGAACCTTTCCAAATGTATTATTGTTCTGTTATTTTCTTCCTTTGTGGACTTATCTTTTTGTCAAAGGAAAATACTCTCTCCAGATCTGACTTGGCTGAAATCTTACTACACACTGAAACTAACTAGAGGGAGACAGCATAAGACCCTGGGATTTCCCACAATCGTTATCTTTCTTAAAGCTGTAGAACTCTATTTTCCCTCCTAAACTAATACATAAAAAAGCTAATATAATCTTAACTAAATATATGTCTCAAGAACATCAAAGATGCTCTGGAGGCATGACAGCCATAAAAACAACAATATTCATGTTTTAAATAAGTATGCAAACAACCCAGCCAAGAGAAAGCAGTTGTTTATAAAACTATTATGATTACAATGTTTTTGCTAAGGACTCAATAACCTTTTGCTTTAAGCATGCATAAGCATAGTATTATGAAGAACTGAATCAGAGAAGTGAGAAATCAAGACATTTCAGGAAGTAAGTTAGAAAATCATGGAAGATGCAATGAAGGAAGGAAGGGCATGCATAAACAGGCATCTGATGGTACTGCCTTTTGCATTAATCCTACATGCAAATAAGTTCTGAGTGAGACAAAGGACAAACCTCTATTCAAATAGATTAGATGGCATACAATATATATGATTAGGTTTATGAGTAGCCCTGTTCTGACAGGGCTGATCACTGTTTGGAAGAACTGAATTTTCACACATACCATACACAGATTTAGTAGATCTCCCAATTATGAATGTCAGTTGCAATAACACTACTGCAAAGTGCCCATAGCAGTGGCAGAGTTTCTGATGAGACAAAGGGGACCAGTCATATACAAATTGTCTGATGTCATAATTGTCTGGCTGAGAATATTAATTTGTCGTTTTTTGTGGGGTTTTTTGGGCTATGAGGCTGTCTTCTAGAAGAGTTTATTCCTGACGTTTCGTCAGCAGCGGTGGCTGGCATCTTCAGAGAAAGCCTGAAACCCCCACAAAAACTATGGATGCTGGCTGTTCACAATATTAATTTGTCCTGTTCGTAAAATCCTAGTTTATTATAAATTGAATGTCATCTTCAATCCAAGCTGTCATCTGACTCAAGATGAAAAGCAAGATCTTGTACGATCATACTCTAATGGTTACCAGTCAGCAAAATGAGACCCAAAAGACATGCTTGTTAGTTGTATGAACCAAAGCTTTTTGATGCTTACCCCTTACTATTGATAAACATCTCATTGGTTGATTTGGATAACATGCTCACACAATGTTACTAGAAGTAGGTGAGTACCCTCTCTGTTGAGGGTAATTCTTTTAATTGCTTCTTGAAAATATGCTTTTGACCTCCAACTTCTCCTCTGGTGTATCAGAAAATTTCTAAGCAGCTTTCCCCCAGCAAATGTGATGGGAGCTGCCTGTTTGTCTTTTCAATAAATTCCATGCAATACATTAGGCCCTCAGTATCCACTGGAGTTTAGTTCCAGGACCATTATTATTATTATGTTTTAAATGTTTTATATGTTTTATATATGCTTTGTTGTTTAATGGCCTGTTGGCTGAAATAAATTTATTTATTCATTCAATTTATTCATTCATATTATTATTATTATTATTATTATTATTATTATTATTATTACCAAAATCCATAGATGCTCAAGTCCCATTAAATACAATGAAATAATAAAATGCTATCCCTTATATAAAATGGCAAAATCAAGGTGTGCTTTTTGGAATGTACACCTTTTTTTTGGGGGGAGGGATATTGTCAAGCAGTGGATAGTTAAATCCATGGATAATAAATCCAAGGATACAAAGAACGATCTGTATGCTGTTCTTGTAAAGAAGCTATCAGCCATGATGTCGACCCATTGCATTGCAAGAGTCCAAGGTCTATCTATCTCTGTAGTATTAGTTTTAGTTTAGTATTAGTATTAGTTTAAAAAATAAAATATGGGCGGTGTGAAAGGCCTCTGCCAGAGACCTTGGACCCCCCTGTTACCTTGCATCCATTGATATACTATACTTCCAAGTGAGCACTGAAGAATGCTAGATTAATTTGAGGTAATTAAATAGTTTTTTAAAAAAAAGTTTCTTATGGAAGCATTAAGACAGTGCAAAACAATAATTAGATCAAATATTATATTGCTGAATTAGTTTATTATACCTTCCCATTAAAACATTAATTTTTTTAAAAAAAATATCCTGAACTTTCTCATTTTCTTATTTTGATTTATAATCCAGAATTTTGGTTTATTATTATAGTGGGTCTTTGGTATCTGTTAAGGTTTGGTTCCTGGGCTCCTTCTGTGGATACCAAAATCTGTAGATACTGAAATCTCATTCTATATAATGGGAGTAATAAAATGGTATTCCTTATATAAAATGGCAAGATCAAGGTTTGCTTTTTGGAATTAAAAAACAATATTTTCAAGCCATGGGTGGTTGAATCCATGGATGCGGGGAGCAGGCTGTACACTAATCATTTATAGGATTCATACTTTGGCCGAGGTCCTATACCTCAGATTGAAAATTACATCAAAGGAGGTGGTAGTGATGAACACAAAATATACAGGAAGTAGAAGAAGAGCAACATTTTCAAAACACAAATCTTTATATCTCATTCTATAATGTCATTTTGGAATATGCTCCTGCTAGCTAGATTTATAAAATGTTTATTCTGTACAGTGCACTCTTTTTCTACCATTAGCAAGAACCATTAGTAAGAACATAAAACTACTAGTTCAGGATGAATGGAAGTCCCTCCCCAAGGATAAAGCAACTACATTTCCACAGCATCTTTTAATTCTCCCTGTCACTTGCCTTTCAAGGAAAAAAACCCCACAAAGAAATATTATCTTGAAGGAACAATTATTTTAAAAGGTTGTTGAAAGTTAGCATCTGCAATCTTTCCCTGTACTGCAGCTATTAAGAGGCTATTCTAGAAAATATAGATAATCTTGACATCCTCGCTAACACCATTCAGCTGATCTTTCTATGGTTCACTAATCCTGAATTTGAACACAGCCGAACCGAGGAGCTTATAGGTTTTGACTACAGGCAATCCTCTCACCATGAGCTTCTTCTGCTTTCTAATTATCTCACCATTAGAATATCACCAGTAGCTTGTCTTTCAGAGAGGTATCCATTCATTAATGCAGACAGTTAAAACTCTCTTCCATTGTGAGTAATGAAGTGGAAATATCTACATTAGTTCAAAAACCCTTGAGATCATACCTACCACATACTCCATAGTCACAATGCTCTGCAAGACCATTTTCCTCTCTCTTAAGTGCATAACTGAAACAATTATGCATGCAGTTCACAACCTATGTTTTGACAAGACACAAAAAACCCCTCATAGGTTGGTTTTCTTGAGTGTCTTTAAAGTGAGTCCGCTTCTTTTTTCTTTTCTTTTTGTATTACATACAATTTAACTGTTTTTCATCTGGAATTTTTTTTATTAAATTTGTACTTTCTGAGTAAATCATTCATATATTCAGGCAGATCTGTCAACTAATCAGATTATGATTGGGACCTATCCTACACCGTTTTGTGGACTTTGCTATATGGCCACCCAGCTACCCCTGAATATATCCTATTCACCTATTATTATGTAGTCACAATGGCACACATACACACACACACACACACCATGTACAAGAGCAAGGTTTGGAGAAAGTAATTAATTGCAAAAGTGCAAAAAATGTTAAGAGGAAGGAGTCTTAAAAACATCTCAATGAGAATTCTGCATTCAGACAAAGAATGCTCCAGGTGATTGTTGGGCATAAAAAGAAAATAAAAGAAAAAATAGGCAATAGGGAAAGGGCATTCTGAGAACTCACCCAACCAAAAAATTGAGATCGTATTATTTCAAAAGATCTCTTTTCCTTACTACAGCGTTATTTGGACAGACTTGAATGGCTGCATTACACTTATATAGTTATACAAAATTATTCATTACACTTACGTATTTACAGAAATGGATTTCAATACCTTACCTAATCATCTGTATAGCTTTAACTGTGGTTATTTTTAATATTGCTTATGTTCAATTATTTGCTTGTATTAAACAAAATATACATGTATTAAACATGTAAATAATAATAATAATAATAATAATAATAATAATAATAATAATAATAATTTATACCCCCCTCTTCAGCCAAGGCTATCAGAGCATGTTGTGTATCCCTTATCCAGAATTCCAAAATCAAAAATACTCTAAATCCAAAATTGTCCACATGGGTGGCTGACATACTTTGTTTTCTGATGGTTCAGTAAACAAACTTTGTTTCATGCACAAAATTATCAGAAATATTATATATAAAATTAGCTTCAGGCTACATTTATAAGATGTATATGAAACATAAATGAATTTTGTCTAAACATGAGTTCTATTATATATTATAACACTGTCCTCATGAATATGCAAATATTCTAATATCTGAAAAAAATCTGAAATGCAAAACACTTCTGGTCCCAAGCATTTTGGATAAAGGAGACTCAACCTCTGTGTGTGTGTGTGTGTGTTAAAGTACTTTCTAAGCTGTCTCAGATTTACTTCCAGGCTCAACTAAACCCTTGATTATATGCAAAGGCCTTAATGTGGACTGGCTAAATATTTCAATGTTCAAAAACTGTAAAATATTCCGAAAAAGGAAGGCTCAAGTTAGAAATAGTATGCCAGTGTGATATTAACTTTTGTGTTCTCAGCGTCTTCAACCATTATCTCAGATAGCATACCCACAGACACACTTGCAATACTTTGTTGTAGGTTACTCTTGTTTCTACTAAAACATAACCATATCTTGCCACAATGCTAAAGTTTAACCACCTGTTTGCCTATTAGAAACTTTATTTTCAAATGCATCAGGTCAATTGGATAAAATTGGGATATTTGGGTATCGCAAATTATGTCTGTTTCACTTTATCTTGCATTCATATTTTTAAACATCAATGTCTTTCCATTTTGAAGATGAAAAACTTGTGAATTCTAAATTCCTAGAACAAAATAAAATGAAATGAAATTCTCTCACACTGCTAGTTTTAATAGATCCAATCCAAATTTTGATTTGGCTCCCTTGAAAGATTTAGGAGTGATTCAGAGATTTCTAGAGACACAGACAGGCTCAGAAAGAAAGGAAGTCCTCCCTCTATGGAAAATGCCAGTAAGGATGTACACATAATCTACTGTGCTGAACTTTCCCTCGTCTGCACTTCCAGAGTTGTTCACAGGTTGAACACAATCTGTATTCCAAAAAATCTGCATCGTGATGGAGAGCTGTGTCTGCACCGTTGATCCCACTTCTGAAATGTGAACATTTCAAAAGCGTACTCAGAAAAATGTATGCATTTCAAGTGTGCACAAAGCACAGCTTAAACACAGTTTAATCAATGGGAGGAATGTGTGCAAGTAATGCTAATGCACACATTTGAACAAGTAAGCAAAAGGGTGATGGAGTCTGTCCTGCAAACAACAAAGCACCACAACCACATGGAACTGTGCACAAACCAGATAATGATAGACAGGTAGAGAGGAAGTGTGCCAAATTTTATTCATACCATTATGAGTGTGCACAGAGGGGATGGGAAAGAGAGGATATGTAGTTGCGAAACTAATCACCTTTAGATTTTCACTGTATTGTATGACTCTGTCTAGGGAGGCAGTAGTGGCAGCTGGGCTCATGGCGTCCAAGAACAGCTAGAGTAAGCAGTAGGTGGGAGATGCTCGTACCCATTGCTGCCTGTTCAGTGCATGGTAAACAGGTATGTGGAGTTTTAAACAGTCTCACAACTTGATTCAAGCTCACGACCCAGCAGTTCATTTCTAGCTGCTGGTTCAGTTCTGTTTTCTTTTAAA
Organism: Sceloporus undulatus; assembly: GCF_019175285.1. Taxonomy (NCBI): domain Eukaryota; kingdom Metazoa; phylum Chordata; class Lepidosauria; order Squamata; family Phrynosomatidae; genus Sceloporus; species Sceloporus undulatus. The sequence goes on along the minus strand of NC_056525.1, from coordinate 213,829,354 downwards.
GGATTTTAGCACCTGAATTGAACTGTGTGAAAGGATTGTTTGAAATTGTCTTAATTGTGTAACTGCATGTTGCCTAAATGACTAATGTTTTATAGCTGAGTACATGATATCATTTAAAGTATAGTTTTTCACCAAATGCACTGAAGCGATCTAGTAAATACAGTATGTGGAAAGTTGCAAATATTTTTGTATATCATTTCTACAAATACTGATTCATTTTGATTTCAAGACATATAAAAAAGGACTTCATTCACAGATTATTCCTGAGAGATATATACATCATTACTTATAAAACAAAACAAATGAAAACACAAAGAAAACAAAATTCAAGTATGATGTGCAGTCCTAGGGGCCATTAACCATTTTGGATCTTCAAGGGTAGAGATATAGGTCTGTCCTTAGATGGAAGATTTGACTTGGAACCTCACTCTCAGATGCCATGGAAACATAACATGGTCATAAAAGTGGCTCAGCCAGAAAACAAACATATTAGTCCAGTTAAAAACAATTAAAATGCCTGGGCAAAAAGGAATATTTTGATCTGGTACAGAAAAGAATCCTAGATAGATGCCAAGCATATTTCCCTTGGCAAGGAGTCAAATCTTATGTTCGCTTATTTACAAGCTTACCACCAAATATTAACACATATTTTTCAATAATAATGTTCACATTTTTGGTATTCCACTTCTACTTCAAACAATTCAATACTCACATGGGTAAAGGAGAATCTGTGCTAGAAAACAATTATTCTTTAAATCTCCTACAGTAAGCATATGACCTTTTAGAATCACAAGCACAAAACTACTGAAAGTCCATAACATGCTGCAATTTGAGACCACTTTAACTGCCATGGCTCAGTGCTAGGGACTTCTGGAAAATGTAGTTTTGTGAGACAGTTAACTTTCTCTGTCAGAGAGCTCTGGGGTCGCAAATCACTACAATTCCCAGGATTCTCTAGCACCAAGCGAGGGCAATTAAAGCAGTCCCAAACTGGATTATTTCTGCAGTTTGTTTTGGACCGAAGTTACATGTACTGTTGATATTTTGTCATTAAATAAAAAATCTGTTTCATCATTAGACAGCCTGGTTCCCATCTGAAGAGAACAGTAGGGTATAATCCAATAAATAAATAAACAGTTTACTTCATTTAAAAACTATCATATTATCCCACTCATGTTGCATTCCTTAATTTTTATACTGGTGGTCTGGGAACAATAATCCAATTAGTTGGCAAACAAGTAGAGCCATCCTTCATTCTGTTTAAGTCATTCACAAGAAAGCATATTCTTACTAACATGAATCAGAAACTTTAATTGCTTGAAATGGCAGAGGTACCCATATTGACAGCAATAACAATTCCTTGTGACAAGATCCAATTTTCTTTAATTCTGCCTGACATGAGGCCCTGGCACTATTCTTTCATCTTAACAGAGCTAAAAAACAAGAAAAAAACAAAAAATGTTGGTGATTTGCATAATATGGATATTGTTTGAGTTGCTTGTGTTTTATACGAAATGCCAGGAAAGACAAACAAGCCTTGCTTGTAAATGAAGCATCACTTGTAAATTTCATTTTTATTGAAATTCTATGTGACTGTTTCCCCTGGACACCTCAATTGATGACATTTTCCTAAGTAGATACATTTCCCCCAACATTCAAAAATACCCAATAGACTTCACCCTGCCCTCAAAAGGAATACATCAGAAGCCTCATTAAAACTTGCAAAGTTTTATCTCACTGAAAATGCCTGAATAGACAGAGGCTATCTCAAAGCACAAGAGAGCAGCATGTCATGAATAAATCAGGTTTTAAGAAAAAGCAAACATGTAAAGTGTGAAAATTAATTCAAAGGAGGTCAATTAATGAAGGCAACAAACTTAATTCAATTTGCAATTGAAATCACATGTTAAATTTGTGCCTTTCAAAAACCTCAGTTCAAAGAGTTTGGCTACATACGCTATCAGTGCTATCAGTGTAAAATTTATTCCTATATTTTGGTATTGAATTTTACTATGAATTAAATATGATCAACCATGGGAATTTAATCCAAAGGGAAAATATTAAGATAATGTAGCTGCAATCTTGTACAGCAGGGATAGGGATCGTGTGGCCCTGCAGATGTTGTTGACAAGGCTTAGGAACAGATTTCAAATAATCAAATTTCCTCAACCCTTGACTTAAAAAATGGATACCACTGAGTACAGCTGAACTGAAAAACCACATATCCGGCTGCAAAGTTAAAGACCAAACCAAACAATGTAGCTCTTGCTTGTACTGACAGTAATTCCAGGTGTTTTAAGGAATATAACTTGGAAGCAATGTCTCCGATTTATAAAAGCACTCCTTTCATGAAAGAAGTGGCTTTTTGAATGTTATGAAATGGAATAAATTTTTCACTGCATCACTTTTCCTCAGTGGCATCCTGCACCACATCCCAAAATATTCTGGATGTTCCTGTTATTCTCCAGAGAAGATTTGAGAAGGGCCATACAGGGAATAGTAAAACAACAAATGTTCTCTTCCCCCCCTTTCCCAATGGAGTGTTGTGCTGGAGTGATGTTTTCATGGGTGGAGTTTCTCTCAAGGGATCTTTGGATACAACCCTTATATATTATAATGATAATTTTCATAAACAATTAGACCATTTATTTTATACCATTGTACACTGCGCTGCAGTAGTAGTATGTTACCTACCTATAATAGTATTCTTTTAGAGGCTGCTGCACCTATTAGCATTGGCCTTTTCATTAAATTTCTTTAAAAGATTACAATTAAGAATCCAAAGCAAGTCTTAGGATCAGACTTTAGCAACTTTAGATCCAGAGCCTCAAAAACCCTCAGCCTCCTTGACTTGTGATGGACATAGAAATCTGGATTAAACACATTATCCTCATGCTTAAAGTTCTTTTCTTTTTCTTTTTTCTTTCTTTCTTTTCAAATACAGTTTTGCTTTGTTTTACAATTTGGATTTTCAACTTATTTACACTTATTTAAATATTATTCTCTCTTCAGGGGGATCAGGAAAAATCTTAGACCAAGACAAATTTGATCCATGGTCATTTAGAAGCCGGTGTTATACTTTTACGTCAATGAAAATAAGCAGCTAGCAACAAAGGAAGGGAGAAGGGGCAGACAAACTAACAGCAATAACTAGGAGCACTTCACACTATGACCGTATCCAGCAAAGGAAACCAATTGAATAAAATAAACCTGTCCACATAAAATGTAAATATTTCCAATTTAAATATAGGACCTCTCCCAGCACAACAGTAATCACTACTAGGATTAGCACTCAACTGTTTTTGCATCTCCCCTTTTTTTGCCACAGAACAATGCTGCCTCTCTGTCATTCTCAGTGTCCTTAGGTGTAGCAATTCATCCTGTGTAAACATATATGTTTTATCTCCATTGGAACAGTGCAGTGTTTGAGGCAATGCAGTGGATCATGGTGATGTATCGTGCATTTCATCATTCTTATTAACAATCCTTGCCCAAAGGCTTGACACTGATGCTATGATTTGTTCTAACACTTGATGTACAGTATCCGCCTTTTATTTAGGTCAGTAATGTTGGGGGGGGAAAACAAGCTGCTACTTATTTTATGGCCTATTGTAAACTTAATGCTTGTTCTCAATAAAAATGTAGGCAATTGTTTTAATTTTTATCACCAGATCTAATTTGGAAGAAAACCCTAGGCTTGAATCAAAGGGCATATTTTATGAATTGTTAATCAAGTTTCTTGTTTGCATAATTGGGTAAAACTTTGGTGACAATATTGCATGAACTGAATAAGTTGTAGATAGGTTTTTTTTACAGTATGACTGATGTAGCTTGCATATTTTTTAATTCTATGTTTTTTAATTTGTTGTAAGCTGCTCTGAGTCACTAAACTGGGAAAAGGACACTAAACTGGGGAAAGGATAGACAACAACAACAACATGACTGTCATCTCCATGCAACTGCTATAGTAGCAGACATATTGCCAATGTAGCATGACTCATCATGGCCAATTTATTTTATGCACACCTCCTTCATTATGTTGATTTGGCATCTTATTCCTAGTCATCAGTCTATATACCCTCTGTATAAACAGGAGCTGAAATGTGAATGAGTCAGTAGAAGAGCAGGCTGAGAATGCCTTTTCATTGTTCTTAGGCATTGTTTTCCTCTAGGAATGGCTTCACTGGGGAAAATCTCCAACCTGTGCTGGAGATCATCTGGGAAAACCATAATTTGTATTCCATTTGATAAAATTAGATTAGCTTTTACTCCATAGTAGACCTACTACTGTGGAAGCCTATATCACAAAAGGACACCACAATATTCTCCCTCCTACCTCTTTGGAAATTAACTACTTTATTTTATGGCTCTTATATAGATTTCATTTCTGTACTCTTTGGTTTGAGTTATACAGGTATATCATTTCACAGATGCTTGAGGACTACTACTGAATGTAATAAGAAAAACAGGTAAATTTTGTTTCAAAAACAAAACCAATAAATGGCTGGATACTTGCTAGACCTAAACTGTCTAGTCACGACAGCCTATGTCAAAACAGTAGAACCTTGCTTTTTGCAATGTTGCAAGAAGTTGGAGATGATTCTCAAGAAGAGATACTCTAACTCACCCATTCATGCAGCTCTGGCTGCAAAAGTAAATGGCAGCATTCACAGAGTTTGGAAAATTCCCTTTGGAAGATGATAACTCCCAGAATCCCTAAACCAGCTTGACCTCTGCTGGCTGGCAGTTTAGTCAAGCAAGTTACCTTTTCCCTGTTTTGAGCCTTTATTTTGTGGCAGCAGGAGGTGGGAAAAGATCTCCACACAGTTTTTTCCACTAAAATTAATTCAGCTGTAATATATTCATGAGTCTAAGAGGCTATCAAGTCCAGTGCTGAGAAGACATACTGTATTTACTGAAGAAACTGAACATGCCCAAAGATATGTGATTGTGGGACTTCTACGATATGTGATTGAGGGATTCCTAAGACAGAACAACCACTTACCTGTGTTTTCACATGAGTTAGTTTTTGCTAAAATGATTTTGATTAACAACCAAAGATTTATATTCTAACAAGCTTAGTCTGATTGTAATTCCTTGGAGTATAATCATCTCCCTACTCTGCAATTATACACAATGAATGCTGAATTAGAGAGAAAAGGGAAAAAAGAACATAAAATAACTCTTAGATTTGGATAAGAATCCTATGGACTATATATGGCAAAGGTGAGATGAGTCGTGAACAGTATTAATATGCTCCAATACAGGTATAAAAAAAGTCTTTGAAATAATACCAAGAAATATTTGTCACTAATGTAGCTGACATTAGGCAGACTCCATCATACTAAAATAGCATTCAGAGTCAGTCAGAGTTGATGTTGGTAGAGAAATACAAGCTTACAGTTACTTTAATTTCAGGTTGTTTTCAACGGCAGCAAGAAACAGCCATTTCTATCATTCCCGCTTTTGCCTTCTCTTCTCAGTCAGTATAATTGGTTTGTTTAATTAAGTTCTTATTTTTGGTTGAGAAATTAATGTGCAGCAGCAACATTGCCTGAACAGTGGCTGCTATAATGAAGAAGGTGCCTGAATGTTTGGTTGCATCATAAACACACTGTTTTAACTACAAACAACTAAAAAAAAAGACACCCATACCCATAAATACATAAAGTAAGTACAGTTGGCCCTTCTTATACACGGATTTTTTATACACCGATTTAAGCATACACGGTTTGAAAATGTTCCCAAAAAGTATAAATTTACCTTGATGTTCCATTTTTTATTAGGGACACCATTTTGCTATGTCATTATACTTAATGGGACTTGAGCATACACGGATTTTGTTATACACGGGGGATCTTGGAACCAAACCCCAGCGTATAACAAGGATCCACTGTATGGCCTAGTACAGACTGCCGCAAAACGGCGGTCTGCAGGCGCCTGTTTTTACTCCAGATGGACAGTGCACCCCCCAAACCGCACGCTGTCACTCTGGAGTAAAAAGAACCCGAAAGAACCAGGTTCTTTTTGCGCCGCCATAGTTACCTTGCAAGTGCAACAATGGTACACTCAAGATGTAACTAGCATGGCATGACGTGCAGATGCTATGCATCTGTTACATCATAATGGCGGCGCCTGTGTACACGGGACACCGCCAATATTGCACTGCCGGCACGTTTTAGGGTTAGGACCAAGCAGTTGCCGTGCGGTCCCTAACCCTAAAATCAGCACCAGCATGGCACTTTTGCGTGGTCTGTACTGCACCTATGTGAAACAAAACCATATTCCTTCATTACTTCATTACTGAGGCTTCTAAGGTAAAGCTGTAGCCAATAATGACATTTGGGAGATAGATGGATAACACAGTTCATGCCTTTCTTGTGACAGAAAGAGGAACATTATTGTGAGTTCACACACAGTTATAGCACTATGTGTCCTGCAATAGCTGCATCCTATGGAATCCTGGGGCTTGTAATCTGGGGAGTAGAAATCATCATATAATTACTGGTATGTAGTGTCAACGGGCCCTAAGCCAATTCCAGTTGATTTACTATGTCCATACAAAGCATGACTTAAATCTCAGTCCAATAACTGGGACAGACTCAGTTAAGGCCCAATTAGAATAAC
>NC_056525.1:213819678-213822717 GCF_019175285.1 Sceloporus undulatus | reverse complement strand
ATTATTATTATTATTATTATTATTATTATTATTATTATTATTATTATTATTATTATTATTATTCCCGCCCCCCCCCTTTGCCTCCAAGGACTCCTGTGCTGTGAGATGTGTTGTTGCCGGGCGGCTCTCTGGGTCGGGTGTAAGCCTGTGCAACTGCGCACTGGCCCAGGGAAGCCGCCTTCGGACTGCTTTTGCCAGCGTCTCCAGCCAGCGGACTGGGGAGAAGCCGGAACAGCTGGGGGAAGGCGGAGAGAGGGAGAAAGGGCTTCCTTATCCAGGAACCATGTTCGGCAGACTACCTATATCAAGTGTATTTACTTGACCCTGAAGGCCAGAGACAGCTTGGGTATTCTGTTGGTCTACCGGCCACCCCATGCGCTAACAGACTCCCTGGCCAAGCTGACACAGCTGGTCTTGGAGCTGGTGTTGGAGTCCCCTAGGCTTCTTGTCCTGAGGGACTTCAACATCCCCTTCGTGGCCAGCCATAGTCCATCAGGTGCGGCTCGGGAGTTCATGGATACCATGACTGCCATGGGCCTGTCTCACTTGGTCACAGGGCCTACGCATTTTGCGGGTAATACGCTCGATATGGTCTTCTGTACTGACATGGAGAGTCCGTGGGCGGAAGTAACTAATATTTCCGCCTTGTCATGGATGGACCATTTCCTGGTAGAGGCAAAAATCAAGGCATCTACCCAGATCCCTCCCGGGGGTGGCGGACCTATTAGAATGGTCCACCCTCAAAGGCTGATGGAACCCAAAAGGTTCCAAGAAGCCTTAGAGGGGTATATGGTTGGAACTGACGGAGATTCTGTTGATGCCCTGACTACCATCTGGGATAGTGATCTCGCCAGGGCTATACACAGCATCGCTCCCAAGCGTCCTCTCAGGCCTGCTCCCAAAAAACAGCCCTGGTATACGGAAGATCTCCGGGCAAGGAAGCGGGTGCTGCAATGACTAGAGCGTGACTGGCGAAGACACCAGCGCTTATCCGACAAGGCACTCCTGGACTCTCTCTTGGAGGACTATGGAGTGGCGATAAGTGCAGCAAAGAATTCGTTCTATGCTGCACGTATCGCGTCCACGGAGTCGCGTCCAGCAGAGCTGTTCAGGGTAGTGAGGGAGCTTACTCAGCTTCCCTCCTCCCTGAACTCTATATTGGAACCACCCAAGGCCTGCTGTGACGAATTTAACAACTTCTTCGTGGATAAAACCTCTCGGATAAGGGCTGATCTTGACGCCAGTATTTCTTCAGAAACCAGAAGAGAGGTCTCCAGAGATTCCGTGGACTCAATTGTACTGGATCATTTTGAGTCTGTAAGTCCTGAGGATGTGGACAAGATCCTTGGAAGTGATAGGAAGACGACTTGCTCTCTCGATCCCTGTCCCTCATGGCTAGCGGCTCAGGGGGGAGCGGTAGTAACTTCAATGTTACACCGCATAATTAATACATCACTCAGGGAAGGGCACTTTCCATCTAGTCTGAAATTGGCCATAGTAAAACCATTGTTAAAAAAGCCCTCCCTTGACCCCCTTATGCATAACAATTATCGGCCTGTATCGCTGTTTCCTTTTTTGGGGAAGGTGATCGAGAGGGCAGTTGCTATCCAGCTTCAATTGGTCTTGGATGATACTGATTATCTAGACCCATTTCAAACCGGCTTTCGGGCAGGCTACGGAGTTGAGACTGCCATGGTCGCCCTGGTCGATGATCTCCATCTGGGCATGGACAGGGGTAGCGTGTCCCTGTTAGTGCTCTTAGACATCTCAGCAGCTTTCGATACCATTGACCATGGTATCCTTCTGGAACGCCTGAGGGAGTTGGGAATCGGGGGCACTGTGCTCCAGTGGTTTCGTTCCTACCTCTCGGGTAGATTCCAGATGGTGCAGCTGGGGGACGTGTGCTCCGATAAGAGGGCACTTACATTTGGTGTCCCTCAAGGAGCCATTCTGTCCCCCATGCTATTTAACATTTACATGAAACCGCTGGGAGAGATCATCCAGAGTGTTATCAGTACGCTGATGACACCCAAATATATTTCTCTGTGTCTTCAACTGATGCAGTGACCAAGGATGGCATCTCTCCTCTGGATGCCTGTCTGAAGTCGGTAATGGGCTGGATGAGGGAAAACAGACTCAGTCTGAATCCAGAGAAAACGGAAGTGCTCGTGATAGGTTCCCCAGGCCCAGGGATGGATATTTGTCCACCTGTCCTGAACAGGATCACGCTTCCCGTGAAGGACTCAGTTCGCAGTCTAGGGGTGCTCCTGGACTCATCGCTCCACCTTACATCTCAGGTGGATGCGACGGTCAGGAGCACCTGTTATCAGCTTCGGCTGATACGCCAGCTGCGACCCTACCTGGGCCGGGGGGACCTTGAAACGGTGGTACATGCTCTGGTAACCTCTCGATTGGATTTCTGCAATGTGCTCTACATGGGGCAACCCTTGTACCATACTTGGAAGCTTCAATTGGTTCAGAATATGGCAGCAAGACTGGTCACTGGATCCTCCAGGGCCAGTCATATAACACCTATCCTTAAAGATCTCCATTGGCTGCCCATTCGCTTCCGGGCGCAATACAAGGTGTTGGTTATTACCTATAAACCCCTAAATGGCTTGGGCCCATGATACTTGGAGGACCGCCTCTCTCCATACAATCCGCCCCGCACACTCAGATCAGCCAGGAAGCAATTGCTATGAGTTCCAGAAGCAAGATATTCCACCACCACACAGAGGGCCTTCTCCACCTCGGCCCCCAAGCTCTGGAACTCCCTTCCTGGCGAGCTCTGCTCAGCCGCCTCTCTGGACCAATTTAATAAGGGGCTCAAAACACACCTTTTCCAGCAGGCATATCCCTAATAACCCCGAGATAACCCCTTCTCTCCCCTCACCGTTGCACTATTGTGCTAGTTTGGACAGTTATTTTATTGTAGTATGTTTTAACTGATGTTTATATTGATTGATGCTTTTATTGTATTTCGTGGATTGTATTGTTGGATGGTCTAAGTGCTGTAACCCGCCTTGATCTTTGGAAAGG
>NC_056525.1:213794839-213819668 GCF_019175285.1 Sceloporus undulatus | reverse complement strand
CGGGCTAGAAATAAAGTATTATTATTATTATTATTATTATTATTATTATTATTATTATTATTATTATTATTATTTATTTCTATAGTGCTGTAAATGTACACAGTGCTTTACATACAAATAATCAAATCAATAAAAATATAAAACCTGCCAATGGCGTACAATCTACAAAATACATATAAACAATAGGTAGTAATATAAAATAGAATTAGTTAAAAAAAGCAGGCAACAATTAAAACATCAGATTCTTAACATTAGGATGAATTTCCTGACAGTAAGGGCTGTTCGACAGTGGAACACACTTCCTCGGAGTGTAGTGGAGTCTCCTTCCTTGGAGGTCTTTAAGCAGAGGCTGGATGGCCATCTGTTGGGGATGTTTTGATTTAGATTTTCTGCATGGCAGGGGGTTGGACTGGATGGCCCTTGTGGTCTCTTCCAACTCTATGATTCTGTGATTTTATGATTCTACACCTCTGGTGAAGACGTCTCATGCTTGAAGAAGCGACCATTTATTCTCATGGCACTGGATACTGAAGCTCTACTGTAATTTATAGTTTGAATCAATCATAAAATCATAGAACCATAGAGTTGGATTCTGGATTAAGCATGCCCTGTGACAAAAATTACCTTGTACCTGAAATGAATGTGGTTGTGGCAGGTCAGGCTCTGGTCCTTCCCCATATACTAGAACTTACATAGAAGTGGATTTTCCTGAAATCTAATGCCTACTCATTCCTTCCTCCTGTTTTGTCCTTAGATATCACAGCTTCCTCTGAACATGGATTACTCTGTAGAATCAACTGCTACATCTGGGAAATCAAACTCTGGTGCATGTCTTGGAATAGTTACTTTGGGACTATAACTTCTAGAATACTTTGGCCAACAAAGTCATTGGCCATGGCAAGATTTACCACATCACATTGCTTTGCTAGTGTTGTGGAATTCAAATTTACAGTGGGTGCTTGTTATCTGCTGGGGTTAGTTCCAGGACTCGCCGTGGATACCAACATTCATGGATGCTCAAGTCCTATTAAATTTAATGGCATAGTACAATGCTGTCCCTTATATAAAATGCCAAAATCAAGGTTTGCTTTTTAGAATTTATATATTTAAAAAATATTTTCAAGCCATGGATGGGTGAATCATGGATAAAGAATCCATGGATACAGAGGGCCAACTGTATTTAACTGTTAAATACATCCTTGATCATATCGTATATGCAAGGAATGGATGTGTATGTCTTTACGATGCGGTCCAGAGTGCCAAAAAGAGGCGCCGGGGAGGCGCCTCTCCTTGCCCTGCAGCAGCGAAGTAGCAACCAAATTGTATGGTGCTGCTGTGCAGCAAGAAGGGAGTGTGTGGAAACGGCTCCTTTTTTGCGACACACTTGCACTGCGCCAAAGTGTCAGCAATGGTGTGATGATGTGCCAGCGGCACATCCCCATTTGAATGCTGCGCTGCTGGAACATCATTGCTGCACGCACCATCTGGATGGTGCCGCACAGCTGCGGTGCGCCCATGATGTGCTAGGGTTGCGGGGCATGTGCATGCCCCGGCCCCAAGCAACCCTAGCACGTCATGGGCGTGCTGCGCATCTGTACTGGACCTATATTACTTAATTTAAGGTATATGCTCACAACTAATTCAAGCAGCTGTTGAATAGCATATTTCCATGTCACAGAATTTTGACTCAGTGTCAAGGAATATTTTGTTTCTATGCTTTCAGCTGTCTGGCTACACAAAGCCCTGTTTCTAATCAAACTGTGAGTTCTTTTTGCAGAAACTTTCTGTATAAATAATTCATTTGAAGAACATTAGCATGCCCCTTAAAAAAAACTAGACACCATTTTGTACCTTTGCTCTAGGAATATATTTGCAAAAATTAAAGTTTACTTCCTGTGCCTGCTTCATCTGTGAAATATACTGTACATAGCATAAATTACATCAACAGAAGCAAGACTGCACCCATCTATACATATGCATTTGCTAAATAAGTCACTGCACTTTTAATACAACCACAGAATGAAATAGAACATTTTCTCAGGTTTGGAGTGGTTATGTCTCCTAGATATGTTCAATATTAAGGGGTTTTCCCCTCTGCGTTTTGTTTTGGATTTTTGTAAATACATAGCTTATATATGCCTCTATGCACATTTATGATGAAGACTAAGAGACCAGTTTTTTAAAAAACTATTTTCTTAAATAGATCTTTTCTACCAATAACTTGATTTTATCTTAAATAATAGGCATGTAGCACTAGTTGCTACATAGTGGCTATTTGGATTACACAAAGAATTCCATGTAAGGTGTCAATCCTAAATGCAGTTACCTGGGAATAAATCTCACTGGACTCAGTTTGACTTACTTCTAAATAGTCATATACAAACCGATTATGTCAGAGCCCTACAATTAAAATCCCTGTAGTTTTACTGTGGGGCTGTGCATCCAGATTGGGGCCACAGCATTTGCACACTGCAGCCCCGATCTGGCCTTTCAAGGGCACAAAAAGGAGTTGCAAAAAGTGGTTCCTTTTTGCACCCTGGAAAGGGCACAATAGCGGTGGCACTGTAACTTTATGGTGCTCCTTCGGCACTGCGTCATGCTGATGCAGTGCCAGCAGAGCTCAGCGCGCTTGCAGTGCACTTCATCATGCCATCCTGGGGGTGGAGTCGGACCATGTGTCATATGGATGCTACACCCCAACTCCGCCCCCAACCCAGCCTTTAAAGCTGGTCTGCACAGGGCCTGTGTTCTCTAAGATTTAAATGGGCATTTTTGACCTCAGCTGTCCTTAAACTGACATAATATCTCAAAAACATCCTTGGCCAAATTTTACTCAGATGAGCCTTCAACAGGCTGTCAAAGAAATACAGCTGTGCCTCCTTATCCATGGATTCAAGCTTCCACGGGTTGAAAATATTTTTTAAAAAGTATTAATTCCAAATAACAAACCTTGGTTTTTCCATTTTCTATAAGAGACACCATTTTGCTATGTCATTATATTTAATGGGACTTGAGCATCCACGGATTTTGTTATCCACAGAGGGTCCTGGAACCAAACTCCAGCAGATAACAAGGGTCCACTGTACTTGGATATCCAAACCCCCATGCACACCACTTTGATCAAACATTTATTCCTAAACTTTGAACTGAGATATCAGGATAAGTTCCAGGAGAATGGAATGAACTCAGAATACGTTCAGCACATAAGTTTTCTTTTTTCATCTGAATTAGAATAAATACAGTTGAGCATCTACTTAAAAGGGCACATAAAAATAGTGGAATTACTGTAATGCTCTTGCTCTACATGGGCACTGCCTTTGAAAAGTCTTTAGAAACTTCAGTTCATCCAGAATGCAGCAAGAATATTGGGTACCGGAACACACTGGATGTATTTTACAACAGCTGCACTGATTTCAATTTATATGTGGGCACAATTCATAGTGCAATGCTGGCTACATTTCAAGCTAAATAGTTTGGTCAAGGCTACATAAAGGACAATTTCCTCTTACATCTTGGAAGATCTGATGCAGCTTCTATTTCACCTTTGCAAAAACATTTTTCTATAGGAAAGATGGGCAGCTGTGGCCATTCAGTTTCCCTATTTTAGCTCCTCACTGGCAATGCTAGTTAAGGCTACTGATAGTTCTAGGGCAAACAGATCTGGAGAGATATAGGGCCTGAACAGACAAGCCAAAATAAAAATGCTTGGGGTCACTTTGAAGGTATGCTGTTCAAATGATGCATGCATCCAAAGAGGCTGGAAGCGACATCAAAGCGTAGCCTTGGCGCAGCTTCTGGCCTCTTAAGATGTGTGTGTCATTTAAACAGCATACCTCCAAAGTGACTCAAAGCAGCTTTATTTTGGCCTGTCTGTTCGGGCCCATAGTTTCCCAACACTTGTTATCTAAAAACTTTGTATTATTTATCTATTATTTTAAAGGCTATGATGATGATGATGATGATGATGATGATGATGATGATGATGATGATGGCATAACATTTCAACTCAATATAAAAAGGTAAAAGTTTCCCCTTTTGTTGCATCTGACTGTAGCGGTGGTGCTCATCTCCGTTACTAAGCCAAGGAAGTCAGCATTGATTGAGATGACTCCGTGGTCGTGTGGCCAGTATGACTAAACATAGAGTCACATGGAATGTAACCCTTCTATTAAAAATTTAACCCAATATTTATGAGCTTTTAATTTTTGAAATCCAGCATTTCAGTATAACAATGCAGTCTCTTGCCTAATACGACTTATTTTACACTATGAATTATGTGCAATAAAGGTGTAATAAAGATATATTCAGATTCTTTACTCTGCAGGGATATATTTCCAAAGCTAGCCATGGTATTTGAAGGATGAGGGAATGTATCCTTCCACAGAATCGTAGAATCATAGAATCGCTGGCGCATTACAGACTTTGGGGCGGCCTGTAGGCGCTCCTTTCCCCACCGGATCAGGGCCTCAGCTGCCAGAACAGCAGCCTCTGGGGCCCTGATCCGCCGCTTTCCAGGCCACGGGGAAGTGGCAAAAGGCCGCTTCCCCGCGACCTGGAAAGGGGTGTCCTTGGGGCTTCATGCCCCAAGGACACCCGACAGCGGCGGGGACAAGCAGAAAGGGGTTGCTCGGCCCCTTTCTGCCTTGCGTTGCTGGCGCAGCCGTCCGAAGGCTGTGCCAGCGACGTAAATCCCGAAAGGAGCTCCATTTCGGAGCTCCTTCTGGTGCCGTGGAAAGGGCGCTCTATGTGCCCTGGCACAGCGCCAGTACATCACAACCGCACCACCTCATTTGGAGGCAGCGCAGTGGTGACGTAGCAATGGTGGCCTCCGTGTGGAACGGGTGCCGCCATTTTGTACGGACTCGATCCGTACTAGGGTTAGAGGCATCCGGAAGGGATGCCCCTTTCTAACCCTAGTACGGACCCAGTCCGTACTATTACGCCCGTGCGGAACAGGCCATAGAGTTGGAAGAGACCACAAGGGCCATCCAGTCCAACCCCCTGCCATGCAGGAAATCTTCCAGGATTTCCCACAAATATTTTACACTGATGTAGACTCAGAATAATTTTTCCCCTTTGAAAAGTTCTTAAAACAAGGCTGCTTAGACAATTTTGATGGAAATTTTGATTATGCTCTGGCTAATATGGTGACCAAAAACATGTTCCATATAGTAGCTGCATTTGCCATTATTACTGGAACATGTGGGACCTTGAATAAAAATATGGTTTCTCTCTTCAGTACTCCAGACAACTTTGTAGTGCTCTTTAAGTTTGTTAGTATGAGGATTTTCAAGGAGCAGGAGGAATGAGAAAAGGGGTCATTTTTATTTATGTCCTATCATGTGGAGGCCTTCGTTTGTTGTAGCTTATAGTGTAGAGGTCTGAGGTTTGGTGGCTTGGAATGTATACCACAGGAAAGAAGTCTTCCCTTTCTATACAACTCTTTATACTGCCCCAGGTTATATATTACTGCTAAATGAATGCCATTCTCCCATAGAATTCTTACTGTGAGTTTTACTTTATTTGTCTTGCCTCTTTCTCCTGGGATGGTAGCCTTCCATCTTACTCCACCCAACTTAAAGTGACATCATGCCATCAGGCTGAGCAGCTCCAGTAGGATCTGCAGGATCTGGACCTGTGGTAGTTGTAGATAAATATTCTGGATATATGAGCCAATTTGGGGGCATTTTCTGATAATTTTGGGAAGTTTGATGATCAGGGGAACTGGAGCATCTGGTGGCTAATGCTACTCCATTCGACATTTGGGTGCATTTATTGGGCCATTTTCCTCCATCCCATTTTTAAAACAAACACACAGCAAACAGAACAATATCTTGGAGGCTTTGGGAGACTTGTAGGGAAGCAAAAAATGGGCTGAGGTTGAATACCACCCATAAACTAATTTCTGCACTCCTGCTGCACAACACTCCTGCTTATCAGGTCTGGTTTGATTTTGTTTTCAAATAATTCTTTTTCCTTTAATTTACAAACGTACCTTGTTCTATACACCCCAGGAGTTCAAAGAATGTAGAAACTGTGACACTGTTTTACCCTCAAACTGTGAAACAATTACATTTTAAACCAAAATCTTCAAGGTGCTTTCCTGAGCTCCCAGGCAGAGCGACGACTCTCTGGGTCAGACAACAGCATGTATGAGCCCAACCATTTGTTTTGTGGAATGCTCACAAAACAACCAAAAGAACAAAACTGTTCCCCTTTGGTTTTACAAGGTTAATGTGCCGTAATGACACCTGGGACAGTTGCACTCCTTGTAAAATAGTTGAGATCTCATGGACAAGGATACAGCAATGAAATCTGAAGGGGATATCTTGAGGGGAATAGGCTACACAATTAACCCTACTTGCTAAAAAGTAAAAACTACTTGGTACATTGAAAAGTAATTTAAAGTATGAATGTACAGGATTTTGTTGCACATAATGGCTGCTGGTTGTACATTAACTTCAATTTTCTCCTTCCTTTCCAAGTCTCTGTGCCTCTCTTTCCCTTTCCAAACTGATTTTTTTTAATTAATACACTCCTGTCTTCAGCCAAACCAACCAAATACACAACACTCACACCCTCATTTTCACCATTGACAACTCCCAGCTAAATGTTTTCTCCTTGTTTTCCCTACTCTATCCTTCCCTCTCTTACACCTCCTACTTCCACTTCTCTTCTCCCTACCTTTCTAGTCCTCCACATAATTTTACCTCCTCTTTCTCCTTCTCCCAATCTCCACATTCTCCTTACTTCAGTACTCCTTCCCTACTCTCTCTCTTTATCACACTTTCTCCTTCTCTAATCCCGACTCTTGGATAAGCATCTTTCTTCTTTTTGTTTCTCTCTCCCCTTTATATCTCATAGTGGCACTTGTCTTCTCACTCCTTCCCTAGTTTTATCACCCTTTATCTAATCTTCTTTCTCCCACCTCAGTTATTCTTGCTACAGCTGGCTTCTCTCTCCTTCCCTTCTCTTTCAAACTGTCTCATTCTAGCTCCACTTCTGTCTATGCTATTCTCTCTTTCTGTCAGTCTCTCTCTTCAGTGGTTTCTCCTATTCGCACTGCCCCAGTAGAAATCTTGAAATTGTATCAGGAACATCTTGGATTTTCATCAGATAAAGATGTAATTTCCATTAAACTAATCAGAACTTGTATCTGAATAGACATTTATACATAGAAACCTTGTTGGTTTCTTTTGCTCAGTTTGTCTATTGTTATTTTACCCTCCCCCAAATACATGGTAGCTATTAGTAGTATGGCACTGAAAATAATTGTTATTATGATTATGATGTTCATGATCTGGAGTGAGACAGGATTCCACAACCAAATTTTAAAATCCACAATCTATCTTGACTCACTTAACCAGATTAAGAGACTCCTAGCTGGGATGACTGAGATCATCTAGTGTAACATTTCAACAAAGCTTGCCTCCTTTACTCCAACAATGATATTTTGATAACTGGCCCTAGAGTACATAAACCCTTTTTTCCTAGCTCCCTACCCAAGCTCCCTAAATCATAGAATCACAGAGTTGGAAGAGACCACAAAATCATAGAGTTGGAAGAGGCCATACAGTCCAACCTCCTGCAATGCAGGAAGACAGAATCAAAGCACCTCCAACAGATGACCATCCATCCTCTGCTTAAAGACCTCCAAAGA
This sequence comes from Sceloporus undulatus, assembly GCF_019175285.1. NCBI lineage: Eukaryota > Metazoa > Chordata > Lepidosauria > Squamata > Phrynosomatidae > Sceloporus > Sceloporus undulatus. Next base: position 213,812,008 of record NC_056525.1, on the reverse strand, counting down.
AGGAAACTCCACCACTCTATGAGGGAGTTTGTTCCACTGTCGAACAGCTCTTACTGTCAGGAAGTAGCTTGCATCCATTAGTCCGGGTTCTATTCTCTGGAGCAGCAGAAAACAAGCTTGCCCCATCCTCAACATGACATCCCTTCAAATATTTAAACTGTCTCTTCTCCAGGTTAAACATACCCAGCTTCCTAAGTTGTTCCTTGTAGGGCATGGTTTCCAGATCCTTCACCATTTTAGTCGCCCTCCTTTGGACACGCTCCAGTTTCTCAGCATCTTTTTTGAATTGTGGTGCCCAGAACCGGACACAGTATTCCACGTGAGGCCTGATCAAACCAGAATACAGTGGCTCTATTACTTCCCTTGATCTAGAAACTATACTTCTATTGATGCAGCCTAAAATAGCATTGGCCTTTTTGCTGCATCACACTTTTGACTCATGTTCAACTTGTGGTCCACTAGGACCCCTAGATCATAGAATCATAGATCCCTTTCACATGTAGTCTCATTAAGCCAGGTGTCCCCCATCCTATATCTGTTCATTTGATTTTTCTGTCCAAAATGCAGTAGTACTTTACATTTCTCTGTGTTGGGATTCATTTTGTTAGCTTTGGCCCAGCTTTCTAATCTATTAAGGTCATTTTGAATCTTGATCCTGTCCTCTGGGGTATTAGCTATTTTTCCTAATTTGGTGTCATCTGCAAATTTGATAAGCATGCCCCCTATTTTTTCATCTAAGTCACTGATAAAAATGTTAAATAGTACTTGGCTTAGGACAGAACCCTGTGGCACCCTACTGGTCACTTCTTTCTAGGATGAAGATGAGCCATTGGTGAGCACCCTTTGGCTTGGCTGGTCAACAATTACAAATCCAATTAACAGTTGCATTGTCTGACCCACATTTACTAGCTTGTTTGCAACAATGTCATGGGGCACCTTGTCAAAGGCCTTACTGAAATCAAAATATGCAATATCCACAGCATTCCCTTCATCTACCATGCTTATAATTGTATCAAAAAAGAGATCAGCTTAGTCTGGCATGACTTGTTTTTCAGAAACCCATGTTGATTTTTTGTGATTATGGCATTCCCTTCTATGGAATGCCTCCTCACTTCAGTCTCCTCACTTCAGTCACACCTGGAAACATCCTTTTTAGTCAAGATTCTATGTTACATTCCAACTCCCCAAAAATCACATTTTAAAGATTTAAAAAACATTTGAATAAAATTCATTCTCTGAGCAGTCATGTTTTTAAAACGTTCATCATTATTTTACATTATACACCATTCTTCCACACACACCCTCCCAATTTGCAATAGTGACTAAAGGACTCAACACATGAAATCACAAGAGCCTGCCCTTAGGATTCAGGTTTTGAATTAAAAATATCAGGACATGGGATGCGCCATCAGCGTTTGAAGCTCAACATGTCCAAGACAGAGTTTCTTGTCTTTCTTCCTAAGCCCACCCTTCAACACTCCTTTTCTGTCTCTGTGGACAACATTTCTATCCAACCAGTCCAGAAAGCCCGCAGTCCTGGTTTTATCTTTGACTCTTCTCTGTCGTGTATCCCTCAGATCCAGACCACAGCCAAGGCTTGTTAGATTCTTTTTGTACAATATTGCCAAAATCCAACCATATCTCTCCGCCTCTACTGCCAAGATCCTGGTCCATGCCCTAGTGATCTCACGACTTGATTACTGTAACGTCCTCCTGGCTGGGCTTCCTCTTTCTCACCTCCGTCCTTTAATCTCTGTCCAGCATTCAGCTGCACGCATTATCACTTCCACCCACCGCTCTGACCACATCTCTCTTGTGTTGGCATCCCTTCACTTGCTCCCTCTCCCTTTCCGCATTCAGTATAAGCTCCTGCTGTCAACATTCAAAGCCCTCCATGGACTGGCCCCTCCTTACTTATCAGACCTTCTTTCTCCTCACCTTCCCACTTGGGCCCTCCGTTCTGGTAGTCAAGGTCTGCTGTCTCAGCCTAGGATTTCCTCTGCTCCATCCCGGATTCGCCCCTTTTCACTTGCTGCCCCTCACTCCTGGAACCTTCTTCCCCCACAAGCAAGAGCCATCACTTCTTTAACTAGCTTCAAAACGGAGTTGAAAACCATCCTGTTCAGAGAAGCCTTCCCAGGCATTGCATAATTGTCGCTTACTATCTGATGTTCTTTTGTTGTCTGTTTATCGAACCATTTCCTGTATTGCTATGTATTGTATATGTATTATCCTACTTGAGAGTATGTATTTTCCCTGGATGAAGATTAACCTTCCATTTTGAAGCCAAGCCATCCCTCCAGTCCATCTGCCTTGGTCCAGGCCTCGGAGGTAGAGAGGAACTGCTGGACCTCTTACCCTTTCCCGCCACCACTCCCTTCTCCTTCTGTGTCATGTCTTTTTAGATTGTAAGCCTGAGGGCAGGGAACCATCTAACTAAAAAGATTGCATGTACAGTGCTGTGTAAATTTACAGCGCTTCATAAATAAAGGTTAATAACAATAATAACAATAATAACAATAATAACAATAATAACAACAATAACAATAACAATAACAACAACAACAACAACAATAATAATAATAATAATAATAATAATAATAATAATAATAATAATAATGGGATAGGCCTGATTACATCCCATTGGCATGTAAGGATAAAGTGGGCTAGTAATATTCTCACCATTAAAAGTAAATTTTAATGTAAATCAAGTTACAACCAATGTAGCTTTCACTCAAGCAGCCTGATCCTAAGCATATGTATTTAGAGATTTTTCTAACTGAATGTAAGTATGATGGACTCTCAAGTAATGTGACTGAAACAAAATGCTGCAGAAGTTTGTAATCTTGTTTATTATGCATGCAAACCCTGTGAACAACAGCAACCATTTCTCTCTGTTCTCAAAAACATTTCCAGTTCTTCTGTAACATCTGATTTGTACAGTCCTTTCAAGTATGTATTTTAGGTATGAAACTGGAGAACACCTGTGCACATAATAGGTTTTCTAAGAGAGTGCACAGAAAGGATTCTACAACTGGATATTTTGCTTCTGTGGCAAGGTGGGCATACTGAAAAGCCACCCAACTACTTTGATAAATCCGCAGTAGTATTTTAATTGCCTGTAGGAAGGCTCTTAAAAAAATAAACACCCAACAACATAAAATGAATACTTTACTAGTACTCCTCCTGCCATGTACAAACAATAAAGGCTTTTAGTTAAAACAACAAATCCTGACTATAATTCTGCACAAAATTGGTAAGGTCAAAACAATGCTTAGAAAATCATAAGAAAAAGGGGAGCGGTGTTTTGTGCACAAGTAAACTGCGTAAAAGATAAACTGCTGCACCCAACCTGTCGGGAAACATTTATTTGTTCTCTGACCCATTTAATATTTCAAGCAAGACTGCTGGCTATAAAGGGCATAGTTTCATTCTATAATAAACACAATCCTGATGTTTGCTGAAAAACTAAAACCACCAACACTGTCAGGATTGCCCTTTAGAACACTGATCCAAGCCTGGTAAATACTGGGTAATAGGACAATGCATCTTCCTGCATGTACAAATCCATGCACATTACCTTACAGGCTTGCAGTGAAAATAAAACAGCAAGGATAGCACAAGGTTGATAAACTCATAATGCCAAATGTGTTTTTAGAGTAATATAGTACCTGAAAATGTAATCTGCATTACTGCCCATAAGGAAAAACTCATTTCGATAATCTAAATATTTGCCTGCTAGTCCCAACTGATTTGTCAGCAACTGTGTTAATGTGCTAGGAATACTAATGCACTGATTTTGAGAATGGTTTTATTCTCAATTCGATATTCCAGTCATCTCAGTTGCTGTCCCTGAACAAGAAAATTACATAATTACTTCTGCAAAGAGGCTTGTCATAATCCAATGTTTAGTGTAGACCCTTTTTTCTTCTGATTATAAAGTCAGAAATACTAAGCTCTGCAGGAGATCATCCAAAACACAAAACAGAAGACAAAAATTGTGAAAGGCTGAGGCCCCATTCTTACTGCTTCTTGGAGCTGTTTAATATGATCAATTGTACATGCAAGTACACAAGCTGACATCTTCCTACCAACCAGCAGGCACTTGCTCTTTTCCATAAACTGCCCCAAGGATTCTGACAGGACTAGTACTGTACAGCTTATATCAACAATCCTCATATTGTGTACTTTTAAAATCTTTATATTTAGCTCATCCCATTCCTTTTCAAACTCTCAGCCTGACAAGCCAATAGTATAGATCAGTAAGTGACCTTTAATGTGAAACAGAAAGAGCACTGCAGGATGTCTTATGCAAAATGTAAATCAAGACGTTTAAGGTGAGGCAAAAATAATCCACTCCATCATGTTTTTTGTCATAGCAGCCTACTTTTCACTTTTAATGTGATCACCAAGAACTATCATGGATCATCACAACTCTATGCTGCAATTACTCTTATACCCATGTGTGATCCAAAATGTAGCAGCTCTTCTTACACAGAGATGAGAATCATTTGGGTCCCCAGATGTTGCTGGACTATAGTGCCCAGTAGATCCAGCTAACAGAGCAAATGGAAAGAAATGTTGGGAGCTAATGTTTAACACAGTCACGCCTGCTCTAAAGGTTAAGCTAGATGTGACATTAAATTTGTAGTAAGAAGGATGGCCTTACTTTAATTTTACTGGCAAGTAAGTACACAACTCTTAAAGGTATAGGAAACCTCTCCAGTTTCCTCTCTGGAAACCCCAGCCTGAATCGAATTGCTACTAGAATAAACCCCCTCAATCAATGAAATGTACATCTTGACAGTCAATGATTCAATGGGTCTAATCTAGGTGGGAATAACAATCAGTAACCATTGCTTTGTCCTATGCAATGTATTCAACATAGTTTCTGGTTTTAAGAAATATAGATTGTTGTTGAAAAATAAAATCTGCAATCAAAATACAACTAATGTGCAAGCTTTAAGGTTCTCCGACTTGTATATTTTTGTGGTGTTTGGATTGGCCCTAAGGTATCACCCAATTATAAATGCTGTTTTTGGTTTTCTCATGGACCAGCAGAGATAACATCAGTGGGTAGGTGGGTGGGGTTAAATTTAACTTCATGCACACAGTGATCCAAATGCAAAGAATTTGACATTATCTTTTAGCCTATCATGGATGTAGGCATTCAACAAACAATGGATCTGATAGAGCAGCCCACATGTAATGCACTTTCTGGGTGTGAGAAACTTGGGAGTAGCAGTGCAGCAGAGCTTCAGGCGCAACCAGCTCTGAAACATTTTTCAGAGCAAAAGCAACAACATCATCTGCTTGAATGCCATGGTAAATGAAGGTCTCTATTTTCACAAGCAAAGGGGATGATAATGAGTCTTTCACTGTGACAAATTGACATTGACAAAATGAGAGATTGAGGAAAAAGAAAATAAAAGTTTGGATATTTATATTCTTTTCTTTGATGGGGTTTAATTTGTAGCAATTTGAATGGTAACACTTGTTTGAAAGAGCTTGGATCCAAGAACACCTTATGTGTTTCAGTATATCACAATATTCAATTTTCCTGAAGGTAAGTTTCCAAGCTCTGAATTGCAGGTGTGTGTTCCCTAATCCAAATCCAAAAAGTTCTCTGCCTGAGAATTCTAAATACCCCTCCTTAAAACTGCCAATCCCAGAATGCAACAGGAGGCAGCTAGAGGAGTCAAAGTGGAATAGTAGCACTTTAAGAGTATAGTGTGATAAACATCTAGAACTACAGCAGAGGGTAAAGAGTCAAAGCTCCTTAAGCCACCAAATGGGTCAAGATACAAATTAGAGGTGAGAGGTAGAAACTATACTTGATGACACAATTAAGTAATTATGGTTATATATAGTTTAGCCCTCAGTGTATCACCTACTATCCTACTGCTGCAAGAAGGTTGTTGCCAAATGTCTGAATTTGAGCTTGTTGGAATCTTAACCCTGTCCCAGTTTATTTATTTATTTATTAAAATATTTCTATCCCACCCTATATCAAAATATCTCAGAACAGTGTAGAGTCCTGAGCATACATGTAAAATTATATTGATTTTAGAATCAATATAAACAGATTAACACAATTTAAAACAGTAACAATAATTTATGCAAAGATTATATTAAACATCTTAAAGGCACCAGATCCCATGTGATCTTGGAAGCAAAGCAGGGTCAGCTGTGGTTAGTACATGAATGGGAGACCAGCAATGAAAACCAGGTGCTGCTGGATATATTTCAGAAGAAGAAACTGGCAAACCACCTCTGAGTCTTCCTTGCCTAATAAAATCCTATGAAATTCATGGGGTAGCCATACGTCAACATGTGACACACATACACACTTGTTGCATTAACAAGTTAAAAATATTTAAAAGGCTAAAAGAATTTTAAAACTCTGTGCCTAACACTTGAAGTAAATCAGTAAAGCCAAAGGCTTTCATAAATAGTCATGTTTTGAAGTGGCACCTAAATGAAAACTGTGTTGGTGCCCAACAGGCCTTTGGGGAGAGGGCCCTCCACAATAAAGAAGAGACAGCAATCACTTATTATTAAAAGGGAACACCATAATGTACCAATGTATTGTAGCTGTACTGGGTCCTGTGCGTGAAGAAAAATGGGATAGAATTTTAATAAATTAAAAATAAATAAATACACATTTTAATCCACTGATTTACAAGGAAGTAGCTTGGCTCACTGAGAAATACAAATTATATAAGGTTATTAAAATCTATAATCTAGTGAGCAAAAAAACAACAAAAAAACCCAATATGAAAAAGTTAAAGTCCATGATATCTTTTGAATTCTGTTTCACAGAAAGATCTAAATTCACAGGTACCTAATTTTATGCTAAAATTGTGACAACTGGGAGGGTGTGTGTGTGTGTGTGTGTCTGCTTTTCATATAGGCTGTCAGAAAAAGCAATTTAAAACTGAATGAAAAAGAGGCAATATTATCTGAATGGTAGGTGTTGTGCAAATTGTGCAGTGAACACTGAAGTACTAGTTTGTGCTGCAGCTATAAATTACTAAACTAATTATCTAGTAGCAGGCATAACTGAATCATTCAAAGGGGTAATTAGCAATCAGACATAATGAGTACTGCTCCTATTTCATGTCATACTGTATTTAGCTTCAGTGCAGCCTAGAGGATCTGAATTATTTCCTCCCCTTCTCCGAAGGCATTACTGCTATATTGAGTGCATCAGCCCATATTATTACTCCCAGTAGTTTAATTCTTCACTGGACTGCACACTTCTGATTTCTCCTGTCAAAGCCTCTCCAGGTCTCCTGGGCCTTTTAAAGCTGATATCTTCTTTTTTTCCCCTTTTAAAAAGCCACCTTTCTTCATTGTAAATATAAACTGCCAGATAGTTGAATGTTAGAACTTCTATTAGACCTTATCGTGTAAAATCCACATCTGATTTCACTATCAGCAACTTTTAAAGTGGCAGGGAAACTGAAAGGACATAATCCAGCAAGCACAATTATTTATATTTTCAAAAATGTGTCACTTTTTTAGACCACTGTCCAAAGCAGCAGTATAAACATAAAAATACAAGAAGACAATATGTATATATTGTACCATTATATATCACTTTAAAATAAAAATTTCAAAACCCAACAAATATAAAAGAACTAGCAGTATATTGAAATATAGATCAGCCAGTGTAATAATATTTCCAGTGTCACATCCTAATAACAAATATCAGCAGGTCAAAAAAGCAAAAGAAAATCAATCGACATTAGTTAAAAACTATTTGAAACAGGTGGGTTCTAAACCACTTTTTTAAAAATTATAGATAAAGGGATCAAATATAAATCATCTGAGGGGAAACTTCCATAAAACTATGGTGCCTTCATTGATAGCAATCTAACTGATCTTTAAGGAGCCATCCAACACCAGTCTTTAAGCATGGGTAGGCTCATAACGGTACAGGCAGTCTATTCTGATTTATATCTTGTTTCAGGGACCAGCATGACATAGTGGTTTGAATGTTGGATTACAACTCTGGAGACTAGGGTTTGAATCCCTACTCAGTCAAGGAAACCCACTGGGTGACCTTGGGCAAGTTGCACTTTCTCAGCTTCAGCGGAGGGCAAAGGCAAACCCCTGCTCTGAAAAAATCCTTGTTTAGAAAACCCTGTGATAGGTTTGGCTTAGGGTTGCCATAACTAAGAAATGAACTGAAAGCACACAACTACAACAACAAACTACCTTGTCTCATCCAAGGTAATGTGGGCTCATTGTAAACAGTACTTACAAATAGGACCTGCACCCCAAATTTATAATATATGATCAGTTTCCAGTAGGAATGTTCTTGTTTAGGCTTCCAGCCATGGCCTCTTTAGGGTGTCCAATATTCCACTTTTTATTTTTATACTTTCTCCTACACTTGATATTTTGTGGCTAATGTGCATCTTCAACCCAAAATGTTCTGGGGTTTTTTGTAGGGAGTCAGGTGCTTGTTTAGGTTTCTTCCTTTTGAACTTATTTCTAAATGCCTTGGTGTGCCTTTCAACATGTTGACACCTGCTTCTAGTTTCTTAATGGCTACTAATTTAACAGAACCGTCAACACTCACCACTAGAATTCACCATCCAAGAGTATAAATCTATTTTATTCTTTCCTATTCCTGGCTTCCACTATAATGCCTATAATTGTGTCTGAAATGAATTTTGAATACCCATTGCTATGTTGGGAGGGGAAGGACAAGAAGGAAAGGGCAACAAGATTATAACATTTGGAGACTGGTCAATGAGCCTGACAGCACCAAAAATGGAGTAACTACTGTTCATAGATCGCCTGCATTTAATGATGAAAGTATGTATACATCTCTATTTACAATGCTAATTTTTTGTTTTTATTTGCAGTGGTGGGATTGCTTGCTCCTGCAAGGCCAGAGACTATGATGATGGCTACAGTGCTGCTGGTTGGATCTCCCATGCCAGACAGGCTTTTGTTTTTGTTGAGGAGACAGATTAAATGTGCCAAACAACCCAAATGTGCCAAACAACTAATGGGAAGTGGCAGTAATGGTGTTGACTCTAGTGGTCAACTTCTCACAGACAACAACAATGGCAACATACATAACACTTGTTAGTACTGTACAGAAGGAGACATAGTAAACTGTTTGAATGCCTTTTACAATGAAAATCTTATGAGACATAAGATGAAAGAAGAGATAGTGCTGGAAGATGATAGTATGGTACAGATAGCGCTAATGCGCCGTGCTGGTGCCATACTAAGGTTAAGGGACTGTGCAGCAACCACACAGTCCCTAACCCTAGTATGGCGCAGCGCCATAACAATGGCAGCGCCCTGTATACATGAGCATGCCATTGTTATGTAAGCACTGCGTGGCGTCCGCACATTGCCACACAGAGCTTACGTAACGAGTGCACCAGTGGTGCACTGGTTACACTGCCCCTGCAACTTTAAAAGAACCCTCTTTTTTGTGGGTTCTTTTTTCTCCTCAGGGAAGCCATGCAGTTTGGCGGCTGTGGCTTCCCTGCAGAGGAAAAAAGGCCACCACTGCTCCGGACCATGAATAAGGTATGTACTGAGCTGATGGCACTCAAAGAGCTACTGGGGTACAGCAGAGAACAACTATGAGTAGCACTGTGGCTAATAATGCAACTGGATTGAAACTGAAAGGATGTTCAGCTGTGGATGTGCTCAGAGGTGAAAAGAAAGTCTAAAGCTGCAAAAGACATAGTATAGGAATATGGAATGTGACAACCATAGAATCATACACAATCAAAGTACTTCTGACAGATGGCCATCCGGCCTCTGTTTCAAAACCTTCAAAAAGGAAACTCCACCACATTCTGAGGCAGCATATTCCACTGTTAAACATCTTCTGTTGTTAGGAAATTCTTCCTAAAGTTTGGGTTGAAATTTCTTTTGCTGTAGTTTGAATCAATTGCTCTGTGCCCTAGTCTCTAGCGCAATGAAAAACACGATCGCTCCATTTTGAATACACAACATCCTTTCAAATATTTAAACATGGCTATCATGTCACCTCTTAACCATCTCTTTTCCAGGCTAAATATATCCAGCTTCTTAAGTTGCTCCTCATAGGGCACAGTTTCCAGACCGTTGACCATTCTGGTTGTCCTTCCCTGGACACACTTTCCAGCTTGTCAATATCCTCCTTGAATGGGGGTGCCCAGAACTGGACACAATATTTCAGGTGAGGTCTGACCAGAGCAGAATACAGTGATTCTGTTCAAAGCAAGAATCAGAGGAAGCTAGAATTGGAATGTTTAACCACTGCAATTACTGCAGTGAGCGAGCCAAAATGGACATTTTGACAATTACACAGTGTTTTACTCAGGAAATGAAAATCTAAAACTAAATGGAATGGCATTAATAGTGAGGAGAGATGGGAATCATGGGAATTGTAAATTTTTTGTGGCATCAGAGCTCTCTGGAAGAAAAGGCTAAACATCTCACAAAACAACAGATCCTCGAATTCCCTAGCATTGATCCAAGACAGTGAAAGTGGTCTCAAACTGGATTATTTCTGCAGTGTGATTTGGACCTAAATTCATTATTAGATGAGTTGTTGTTGTTGTTGTTATTATTATTATTATTATTATTATCCTTTATTTATAAAGCGCTATAAATTTACACATTTCTAAATATATCTAAATAAATCTTTGTAAGCTTTGTGTGTGCAGTAGGGATCAACACACACAAACACACAGCACTCTTACTCTTTACTACATGCATGACGGTTCCCTATTTGTCCTTCAGTTGTCTGAATTACCATCACTACTCTTTCTCCATCCCTAAGATTCTCTCTCTCTCTCTCATTCTCTCTCTCATACCAGAAGCCAGTTCTATTAAGATTTGATCTTGTGAATTACACCCCAGGGCCTTTGAATTTCGACTCTGCATGCAATGTTTCCATCTATTATGCTCAACAACGCACATATCACAATGAACACCTGATCTCAATTACAGTCTTCTAGGCAGTCTCACTAATATAATGTCTGGTAAATCAATGTAATTATTCAAATCATTGCAACTTGTTACCTTAGTACAGCAATAATGTTTTATATAGTTTTGATTGTTTTGTATTATAAACTTAGTTTGTTAACCCTAAAAATCGTAAAACACAAGACACTGTAGCCCTGAGACCCTATCTCATATGTAAACAGACTCCTCCGTTGAAATAGCAAGGTATGGGCTTTGCTGTATTGAATTGACAAAAATCATTTCCCTCTCTCTTTTTTAACCTGCCAAGAAATTAGCCTTTTTGTTTTAACTATATTTAAGGGTGAAACAAAGGTTTTTTTTCGGAGGGGGGGGAGCAAAGAGCAACTACTACCCCATTCTCCCCATGAAACCCTAATTTAATGTCATTTTGAAAGTTAATAAAATAAAAATAGATTGTCCCGCTTGCTGGGGGACACCATTATTAAGCACAGTTAAATACAAGTAACAAAGGTGACAGCCTGCATGGGAGTTATCAGAATACAACTCCCATAAATCCTTACTAGCATAGTCAATGGTGAGAAACAAGGGGAGTTACAGTCCCACAATAGCTGTAGGTACACATTATAATTTCTACAGCAGTTCATTTGATACATTTGAACACCTTTTTACATTTATTTTTCATATTAATTACAATTCTTCATAATCTCCTCCTTACAGTTGAAATTATGACATTCCTCTTAATTTACAAAATTCTAGTAATGCTTTCCACATTAAATTCTCTTCCTTAACTTCATCTTTCAGCGCAAGGGTTATTTTGTCAATTTCTATGATAACTAACTATTTTTTCAGCCAGACCATTGCCTCCCAAAAATAATACTCTACAGTGAACTCGCCATGGGTCAGCGTAAGAGGGGCGCCCCAAAGAAGAGATACAAGGACTCCCTGAAACAACATCTCAGGCTCGGCCAAACTGATCACCAACAATGGTCCGCCCTGGCCTCGCATCGGGAGGCATGGAGACGCACTATCCACAATGCTGCAGCCTTTTTTGAAAGCTCACGCCGAGCAAGTCTCAAAGAGAAATGACAACGCAGAAAAAAACCACAACCCAGAAACATCACCCAAGGAGACTTTCTGCTGTGCTTTCTGCAACCAGACTTGTTTATCTCAGATTGGCCTTTTTAGTCATCAGTGCACTTGTAGTAAGCGCAGGATGAGTTCTTCCTGAATCTTCATTCGTGAAGAATAGCCAGAGAGAGAGAGAGACATCAATGCTTGGGACTTCTTTCCCTCTCCAATATTTTTGCTAGTATTATTCTGGCCGGTGTTATCAGATATAAAATTGGTTTGAGAGGTGCAGTTCTAAACCCATCCCACTGATGAAAAGCTAGTGATTAAAAAAACCTTGCTAAAATATCTAATTAAGCTCTGAATTATTTCATTGTCTGTACTTTAGCAAAGATAGGATGTCCTGACTTTTTGTTTTAAGCAGTGGTCACTCTTTTGTAGTGGAGAAATTAGATAACATTGCAAAGGCCTGAACCTGTACTTAAATACAGTCTGGCAGAGTTTATCTAGAATACAAGTTGCATAGGGCCAAAACAAAGACATCTATAGAGATAACAAAATGTTTACAACCACAGCTATGGCTGAATCATTATCATAATGGTTGAGATGTTTATTTCTTCTATGAAGGTACCATAAAAGGTAAAGGTAAAAGTATTCCCCATTGACAAGGTTGTCAAGTCATGTCTAAACGTAGGGAGTGGTGCTCATCTCCGTTATTAAGCCGGAAAGCCAGCACTGTCAGAGACTATTCTGTGATCATGTGGCTGGCCATCAGGATCACACGGAATGCTGTTTACCTTCCCACTAGAGTGGTACCTATTTATCTACTTGCATTTGCATGCTTTCCAACGGCTAGGTTGGCAGAAGCTGGCACTAGTGATGGGTGTTCACCCCATCATGTGGAATCTGGGCCTTGAACTACCACCCTGTCAATGTTGCCATCAGCAGAATCAGTGTCTTAATCACTTGAGCCACCACATCCCTATGAAGGTACTATACTTGTAAGGAAACATGCCATACATGTAAGGAGCATCTAAGAAAATAAAGCAATTTTTAGCTGGCTAAGGTGGTATCCAGACCAGCGCAAAGCCCCAAAGACACCCCTTTCTAGGCCGTGGGGAAGCGGCGTTTTGCCACTTCCCCGAGGCCAGGAAAAGCGGCAGATCGGGGCCTCTGGGGTTGCCGCTGTGGCAGCCCAGGCCCCGATCCATTGGGGAAAGGGGCGGGTGCAGGCCGCCCCAAAGGGGCGGTCTGTATCCTGCCTAAGTCACAGTTGCAAACTTTAGCAGCCATCTCTACATGCACTCTAACATCAAGTCTTAAATTCAAAACAGAATCTAAAAGACATGGAGCAATGTGCCCAGTGGCTACAGTAGCGGTACTCCAACTTCTATGGAGTAGCACATATAAGAACCTTTACAGCTAACTACAAGTGATATAGATATAGGGGCTTCACAGCCTGTCCAGGAGCCTTTAGCTGTTAATGCTGTCCACCACTCTCTCCTTGCTCCACCCAGAAATAAATGTAAGATTCCTGTGACTTTGGATGGTTTTGACATGAAACCACTATATCAAATATTTCAAAGGAAATTTTCATTTATATGAGCTGGACTACTGATGCATCTGACACTACTGACCTACAGGGTACATGGTATATCCTACTGAAAACTATTACTGATTTCAGTGGCTATGGATTAAACTGCACATACAAGGGTTTTTTTTACAGTCTGTTCTAAATAAGGGAAGGAAAAGAGAAGACAGCTGAAGCTTTAATTTACAGCAGTCATATACTTCTCATTACAACGAGCAAGTGATTTGTCATTGTTATTTATAGCTCTTGACACTTAATCTATCCATGATGCAGCTTAATAGACAGATATTTTCATATTCGCAGATTCACAGGTTATTTTATGTTCTCTGTGTGAACATGTTTATATCTAACCATTTGCTGTTTATTTTGACTCTATGTAGGTCTGATGAACTATTAATACTCATTGTATATAACAATTAATGTATGCTTGATGCTGCACAATTAACACATGCAGTTTTCTTTTTCTTTGTGGAATGCTTTATGAGTTCCATGTTTTGTTGCTTTGAAAGCACCTGGAGATATGTTTTTCCCTGCAGTATATAAATGTAGATGTAAGGAGCTGCTGTTCCATACTAGATAAAGTAAAAAACAAATCCTTTCACACTAACTTTAGAAGTCTTACATGCAAATAAAAAAAATGTCTATGCACTATACATTCAATACCCATCACATTTTTTAGAGTTACAGTGTTCACTTGGATATCTGAAAATGACATCTGCACTGTGCAAATAATCCAGGTTAAAATAATAAATAAATAAAACTTTTGTTTATATCCCGCTTTTCTGTGACAGGACAACCAAAGAGGATTACAACATGTTAAAATCCACATTTACACCATTTTAATTGTTATGTTCAGTGCTATGTAATTCTGGAAACTGTAGTTTTGTGAGACATTTAAACCTCTCTGTCAGAGAGCTCTGGTGCCACAACAATTTACAAATCTCAGAATGCCATAGCATTGAGCCATGGCAGTTAAAATAGTGCCAAACTGGATTATTTCTGTCGTTGTCCGGGATTGCTGCCAGCAATCTCTGACTTATGCTGATAACCAAGCCTACAGTCAACACGTGAAGGCAAAACAAACCTTGTGGAGAAGCAGTCAAAGAGCAAGCCGAGGAAACAAGCCGGTGTCGGGGTTGCAGAAAGTCAAGCGTGCCGAAAGACAAGCCGAAGTCAGGAAGCCAGAAAGCAGCGTGGTCAAAACAGTCCGAGGTCACAATAGCCAAGAGATAACAAAGGTCCGGTCCGAGGTCAAGGTAGCAAGGTAACAAGGTAACAAGATGTCTGGAGCTAGAGCGACAGCAATCACACCAAGGGCTCATGCAACAAACTCAAGCCTCTCTTCCACTTAAATCAGGGAAGCTCTCCCTCGAGCCACCTGAGGCTGGTTTGCTAACTGTCTTTCTGCAATCCTCCTGGATCTGCGCCTGCAAGCACTCTCGGCCCTTCTCTCCTGATAAGAAGGTACTTGCAGGCATGGCTCGTCTCCTGAATCACCACTAGGCTGTGGTACCGAAGGAAGCCTCTCTGTGGCACTAGGACCTGGTTGAATCTCCTCCTCTGGGACTGGAGGATCACAGCTGGGACCTGGCAGGGCAGGAACAGCACCTGGCGTTGCCTCAATCAGCCCTTGCTCTGGAGGAGGCTCATCCTCATCCTCATCCTCCGAGAGCTGATCTTGGCTGGCCATGACAGTCGTGTGGACACAGCCCTATTCAGGTATTGTTAAATCATATGTACTCAGCATGTGACTAAATGAGACTACCATACTTTAGACATACACTCGTCCCCCGGGTTACGAAATTAATTCGTTCCGCCGCCATTTTCGTAACCCGGAAGTCTTTCGTTAGCCGAATTGCCATAGGCGCTAATGGGGGAAAAGCCGCGGCTCTGCCGCGGCTCCATTTAAAATAGCGCCGGCGTTTTTTCGCAACCCGGATAAACCTTCGTAACCCGGAAATAATTAATTAAAGTTTTTTTCTTCGTAACCCGGAAATTTCGTAACGCGGCGCGTTCGTATCCCGGGGTACCAGTGTAATATGAAAAAACATGGCTTACTGGAAAAGACTAATTTGGGTAAAAGGTAAAGGCAGTAGGAAAACAAAAAGTCTGCATGACAGAAGGATTGATTCAGTAAAGGAAACCAGAGGCCTCAGTTTACAAGATCTAAGTAGGGTGGTTAATAAATCTAATTCACGGAATTGTCATAAGGCAAAGTCAGCTTGACATACATAATAAAAACAAGTAAATACCTGCAGGAAAGGAGTGTCCCATGGTACAGAGTCTATAATATGAAAAAGACAGCCCCTGCTATCTGTTGTCCAAGTTTCCAAACTGAGTGGAAAGCTTCCATAGCTAGATAAAACCAGTTAACTTGCACTCTTGGGCTGCATCCACACTGCAGAAACAATCCAATTTGACACCATTGCCATGGCTCAGTGCTATGGGATTCTAGGAAATGTAGCTTGTTGTGGCATCACAGTTTTCCAACAGAAAAGGCTAATTTCCCACAAAACTATAATTCCATAGAATCGAGCCACAACAGTTAGTCATGCCAAATTGGATTATTTCTGCAGTGTCGATACAGTCTTTGCCTCTATCTGCAAGCTACATCAATAAGAAAGTAAGGAATCCATTGTTTATACTTAAGGTCACAATGATAAACTCTTTCAGCCAAAGATGACCGCAGAGGCTTCCCCCTCTTTACTGCTGGCTTTTAGCTTGTATATCTCAGGATGAAAATTCTCCTACTTCAAATAAACAAAAGATTTCCCAGAAGCTGCAAAAGTAGGATTAATGAGGAAGGCAAAGAGGAACCCACTCTTAACAGATCTGGCCAAGAAAAAACCATGACAGGTTTACCTTAGGGTCACTGTAGGTCAGAAACGTCTTGAGGGCACACAACAACAAGAAATGGAATAAACATTTTAAATAACTGGACTAAAGCTAAAACTACAGCATAGTGCATTTCATCTGTGGTAATCACTTGATATATGAGCTATATATCTAGAGTTCTAACAGTGAGGACACTTTAGACAGCACTACAATGCGACCAAATGAAGCTTAATGTGATGGCAAAACTAGGTCTCCTTTCACATAGATAAAAGAAAAGGAAAACACAGACAACAGTAGAACTGGGCTAAAAACAGTGCCTCTCAATAGTCCTGCATAATTATGTCCATTTAAAGGCATCAGAGTATCTAGTTGATGATTTCCTAGAACAGAACATCTCAAGCTATCTTACATGGAGGACCAGCAAAGTTTTCCCAATGTGCCAGTAACCAATATAATATTTGAGTCCATTAGCTCAACTGTCCCTCTCCCCCTGGCCCATGGAAAGTTGCCAGGCACTGCCAGCCATTGGCTCAGGGGCTGGCACTCATGCATGGACACCACTGTTATAAAAGTCTATAGAAGCCTCTGAAACCCATGAAGAACCCCCTGGAAAGCTCCTGTTTCTTTGAAAGACAACACATATGGGTACAGCATGGCTGCACTCTCTTTGAACTTGTGTACTGCATAGGTGGAAAATGACGAATGTTACAGTCAGCTTTGTG
>NC_056525.1:213776511-213794829 GCF_019175285.1 Sceloporus undulatus | reverse complement strand
AGGGTCACTAAAAGGTGATGATGATGATGATGATGATGATGATGATGATGATGATGATGATGATGCAGTCTGTCTGGCTGTTAATTTCTGCCACCACTTTGATCAATATAGAAAAAGGAGGAAAGATATGAAAGGGTATTCCATCAAACTGTGGAGAAATTTGATATGATGGAGATGGACCTCTTATCTAAAGAATTCAATGAAAATACAAAAGAAAATACAATAGAAGATTGGAAAAAATGTTTACAGTATTTATATATGAAAAAGAAGTGGGGAAACATAACAAGTATAACAATGATGGAAGAATAAAGACGTAAAATTAAAAACTCTACTCTCAGAAAAATTGTGAAATTTAAGAAATTCTATTTTTAAAAACAATGCATTAATTGGAAGGGTAAACAAATGAATTAAAATTGTGTTGATAATAAGGTATACAGAAAAAATGAGATGGTGAAATAAATCAAATGAAGGATGGTATTAGGAAGTAGTTAATGGATTGTTTAATAAAAATGTGTTTTATGTCAATTTTTTAAAATGTATTACACTTGTAAACCTATTTTGTCTTTTTTCCCTTCTTTTTGTTGTTTATAGGATATGAATGGATTGTTATTTGACTGTATGAGTTAATGTAATTATGAAATTAAGTTTTAAATGCTAACAAAATTTATAATAATAAAAAAACTGTGGAGAAATGAAATGTTTCAAAGAACCTGACAATAACTCATTATGCTTCAATGTGGAGCATCTTCTAATTTTCTGCAAGACAAATTTGGTGAGCTCTGGAGATGGAAAAACAACAACAACAACAACAACAAAAAACCAGCAACAAGGAGACAAGCTCCACATGCTCTGGGATGATCAACTATTTGTTCAATGTTAAAAAAGATTTTTAAAACATTAAATAAACAGTTGGGGCTTTTTACACATTGAATAAACAGTTGACCATCCCAGAACATGTGGAGTTTGGCTCCTCATTGTTTTTTGCTTTTCAACTTGCTTTTCAGTTCTCTTTTCACCACTGAACTCTGGAAATGGGGGAGAGGAGG
The DNA here is from genome assembly GCF_019175285.1 of Sceloporus undulatus. Classification (NCBI taxonomy): domain Eukaryota; kingdom Metazoa; phylum Chordata; class Lepidosauria; order Squamata; family Phrynosomatidae; genus Sceloporus; species Sceloporus undulatus. The sequence continues at coordinate 213,793,783 of NC_056525.1, read as the reverse complement.
CCTGAAACCCACAACAGAAATGCCACGCAGAGAGACAGAGATGTTGGGGAGTGTACTTGATTGAATCCCTATTTATATGTTTACAATTAAAGGCCACAGTTGAATTGTCCATCTTTTCATATGCCATATATTTGACTCTAAGTTGACCTCATGTATAAATCAAGGGTAAGTTTGGGGGCCAAAATAATGGATTTTTTTTATCACCTGTGGATAAGTTGAGGGTAAAACATAAGAGCATGTAACAAAGGATATAAAGGATGTCCTGCTCACTCATCATCCTTTTTCCCTGTCAGGAGGCATCTAACCTAAGAACATACTTCTGAGACACTTCCGCTTATATTGTGTTAAGGAATTCTTAATTACTCCAAAACTAAAATATTAATGTTTGGAAAGAGAAGACAATATAAATGGACAACCAGCAGTTGGAGCAAGGTGATTTTTATACATACAGTACTATGGTGAAACACTGAAAATCTCTACATCTTGTCCACTCTTTTGAAAGGCATTAAATAAACAACTCACATGTTTTTCACTATGTGACTAGACCAAATGATAGTTTACTGATGCCCCTTCTAGAGTTTTATATGATTTGGCAGTCTAGCTGCTTATGAGACCACTGTGTGGGTACACTCAGATATCACAGCTTTAAATTCGGAACAAGAATACTGGGTATCCTTGGATCCACTCCTCGGTAGGTATACATATAGAAAGAGCCTGCTGCTCAGCTAGAATATAGCCCAAAAAGCAGAAATTGGTTTAAGATTATTTTTCAACAGGCCCTCCCCGTTGTCCTAATGATATTTGAGGATACAAGACTAAAATAATGGGCAACAAAAATCTGTCAGACTATTTCTGGAAAAAAGTATTTTAAGCAATTTTTAAAGAACAGATATTCCACTGGTGGCGCAGTGGTTAAATGCCTGTACTGCAGCCATTCACTCAAAACCACAAGGTTGCGAGTTCAAGACCAGCAAAAGGGCCCAAGCTCGACTCAGGCTTGCATCCTTCCGAGGTCGCTAAAATGAGTACCCAGACTGTTGGGGACAAATTAGCTTACTTGCTGTTCACCGCTATGATCTTTGGAATAGCGGTATATAAATAAAACAAATTATTATTATTATTATTATTATTATTATTATTATTATTATTATTATTATTAATTTCACTTGACACTCCACACCAAAAATAAAATAATTTTTAAAAGCCCAACATATACCATCCATGCTTTGTATTTTGCTTACAATCTGTATTAGTATCAATTTCCCCACATGAGTCAATAGTTGTTACCTGCCTTCATTACTAGCAGGGCAATTTAAAGGTTCATGCACTGGTGTAAATCCATGATACATTAGTGCTTAGGGCCATTCCTGCTGCCTCAGCAAATCTGGGCTGCTAAAACTGATGGTTGTTGTTCACTTTCATATTGCTTCTGACTTATCGTGACCCTAAAGTAAACCTATCACTGGGTTTTATTGGCAAGATTTGTTCAGAGGGGGGTTGCTTTTGCCTTCCTGTGAGGATGAAAGTGTGACCTGCCAAGGACAGCCAGAGAGTTTCTATGGCCAAAAGGAGACATGAACCCAGTCGTGGTCCAATACTCAAACCATTATACCAGGATGGATGACTTCCTTAAATCTGGGTTTCTCATATTTTTAACAAGATTGCTGATAAGTACAACTCATCTGGCAGCTAAACTCAGTTTAGTTTATTTTTGCACTGGACACAGAAAAAAAACACAGAATGTGAGATAGGCCTAAGGCACAAAACAAAGACATTTAAAGTATACAGTAGACAATTGTTATATGCTGGAGTTTGGTTCCAAGATCCCCCCTGGATAATAAAATCCATGTATGCTCAAGTCCCATGAAATATAATGTAATAGCAAAATGGTGTCCCTTATAAAAATGGAAAAACAAGGTTTGATATTTGAAATTTATACTTTTTTTTTGAAAATTTTCAAACCTTGTATGCTCGAATCCATGTATAAAAAATCTGTGTATAAGAAGGGCCAACTGTATGACAAAGTGTTAACTTGCTGAAAGAGATAGGTGAAAAGAGAGATATTCAGACTAAAAGAAGATGTTTTAATGTGGTTTGGACAGTTTCAAAGAGCTACAACAAAACAGAAATCTTATCGCTACTTCTGAATTTTCTATGATATTCAAAGGGCTTGAATCTTCAGATTTTTGAATCTCACTTCAGATCTGAGACCTAAGTTGGCCAGACTGTGTGGGTATGAAAGGGTAGAGACATCAGGCATGATTTAAACTGGGAGGAGAAGTCCTATGGTTGAAGGATGGTTGCTGGAAGGGGGGTTCCTGCAGTTTGAGCATCAGCAGAGCACCTCATCTCAGATGGGCCATTTTCCTCACCTTACAGATTCTAAAATGTGTTAAGGATTGCCAGATGCCCACCAGACACCAGTTGCTTAATGCCCTGCTTGATATGTTGATCTGGAAACCATATGTTGATCTGGAACCCTGCATATCTTCCCCTCTTTCCCTATGCACCACATGTATGCTAAGGGGAAGTGTATGTGAAAGTATCTGACTGATATATGTTGTATTAAAATTGAGACCAGTCTATATAACCCATAACATGTTATGTTATTGCTTCAGCCTCTCTATCTCAGCACAATCCCCACTGAGCATGCAAAACAGAGAGAAAAGGGGAATGCAAATAAGCCTACCTCACCAGTTAGTTTCTGTATGTTATAAATCGATGTCTGGCTACCAAAATGAAAATTATATGAAGGTGGTAAAAGAAAAAGTAATATCTGAATACATTTTGGAAGAAGCTTTCAAGTAGTCTTTAGAAAGTTCAAAATGTTTTCCTTTACTTATTTATAAGCTCGCCTAACCTGGTTGTTTCATTTCATATGTGCATGCTGTAAATTTTTAATAAAATGTTTGCTGAAACCTATTGAACTACACTTCATTTTTGTGGTGCAAGAGATTTTCCTTTTATTTTCATGATATGTCTGCCTCCAGTACCATTTTTTTTTGTAAAATAAATACTTCCCAGGAACACATGTTAACTGAAATATACCTGTATTATCAAACATGCAGCCAATACCATGCCTTGTTCAGAAGTGAATCACTCTGAAGTTAGTAGCCTATTGCCAAGTAAGGCTATGTAAGACTGGAGTCTCAGTTTTGGACAATTAAGTTCATGAACATTAATTTTTAATTGCACACCACAGTGATCACACTACTGCAGATTTACAAGCAAATATGCTTGAAAGATCCTTTACATCTTGTAAGGGGAAAAAAACTGCCACATCTGCAACTCAAGTAGATTAAATTAGCTTAATACCCCAGGGTCCTCAAAACAAAATAATTAATGCAAATATATAAAATTGTTATTGCTTATTTGTACAATAGTATTCACCTGAGACTACACTGCATTTCAAAACATAAAAAGCACTGATATTTAATGTATAAGAAAGGAATCAATTCTTGTTTCATTCTGTCTGTTTGCCCCTGCAGAGAAGAATCTCTCTGTGCTGTTTCTTCCTTGCTGTGCCCATAGCAACTCTAAGTATTATCATTTGCAGAAATGCAGATTTCATTTAATCAAGTAGTCACAGGATGCACAAAGGGTATATGCAGCAATCTTGTATATGCAGCAATCTTGTAATTAAAGGGAACAAATCTATCTCTGTACTTTATAAATCAAATTACACTGGGATTGCAGTAACTAAAAACCTTTCTTAGTGCTCTAGGTGAAGACAAGTGATTTGTGGGTGAACTCTGCAAACAATTAAGATGGTATGTCACTGTGATTCTCTGCCTCCATCTCTGCAAATGGTGAATAAAATGGTGGTTTTTAAAGGAGGAAGGGAAAGGAAAATAAAAAGTAAAACTGTGGCAGCACTTTGTAGAAGAAATGGATTTTAGTTTTGCATGGGCTTTTGTGGGTATAAACTTTTTTCTTCAGATGCAGTACAGTGTACATTCGTCTCTAGGTATCTACGGATTTGCCATTCACGGTTTTGATCGTCGCTGGGGCTTCCGGGGCTTGCAATCTATGCTGGCCGCATGGGGACTTGCTTTCCCAGCAGAGTTTGGGGCCCAGAATGCCCCCCATAACTAATAGGTTCAGAATACATCAATTGGCTGAGGTGGGGGAGGAGGATGAGTGCATGCCATGCCCCAAGCGCTGCTGGGAAAGCGAGTCCCCATGTGGCTGGTGTGGATTACAGGCCCTGGCGGCCCTGGCACCGGGGAGGGGGGAAGGAGGAGGGCTTCATGGGGGGGGGGGGGAGGAACGTATCCCTCCATGAATCCGAAGGGACCACTGTACTTGTTCTTTTTTTCTCCTTCCCCCTTCTTTCTTCCCTTTTATGATGCAAGAGACTAACATGGCTACTTCTTTAAAAAGCAGTGGTTTGTAGACTGTGAATAGGGAGGTGAATCTCTTCTCAAAATGGTGGAGGAAGCACCAGCTTTCACTAGGTATACAATCTGCCCACATTGAACAATCAGTCATAATAAAAAATCTGCCCATGGGGTGAAGTGAATAAAAATGGACGCTCCTATTCTTTCAGTCTGTGGCATCTTTCAGAGCTTCCCAAAATCTACCCTGGAGAGTGGCAAACAGTTGAAAAGATTGGGCTGGGGCTGAAGAGAACAAGACAGCTTGTGACAATTTGGACGGATATTAACTTCCAACAATATGTTGTTTCAAAACCAATAACATGGTGAAAAGCATAAATTATATTTTTGCCTCCGAAACCTAGCTCACAGTTGTAAGTAAAAGTGAACTAGTCTCTCCCCCCCCCCCCAATCTTGGCCAAAAAATGTCAGGACAGTGTGGCACACTTGGCCTGGAAATGACATGGATGTGACCACTAGATGGAACTGGAATAGAAGTAACCACAGTTCAAGTGGCAGATGTGCATGAGTCAGCATTTGGAAGCTGTGCATCATGGGACATCTGATGCAACATGCACAGCTGGTGAAATCAGTCAAGGGGTGCATCATGGGAAATGGTATGATGCAACCTGCCCTGGGGATGAAACCAGCAAGGTTTCATTGGTGGCAAGACACCACATGACTTCACACAAGGCCACCAATAAAAGGGAGATGGTGATTATCTCCGGTGTTGGGTTGTTGTGGTCAGTGACTGGCGAAGCACTTTGTCTATTTGTATATAGAGCTGTGAGTATCCAGATGGCTGTTTGGTACTCTGTGCGTTCCTGTAAATAGTTTGGAACAAATGAATTAAAGCCCTCTTCTTTGAGTGAGAGTCTTGCTGTCCAGCAGTGTTTATTTCTGCAAGCTGGGAGCTCAAGGCTGGTGAGCCTGCGTGGGAAGAATTTTTCCTTCTCTGCTGAAGCCTTTGCAGATGTCTCTCCAAGAGCCTTCTCATGGCGTCCTGCCTGCGTGGATCAATTCTGCACGTGGTCATAGTGAACACAGTGCATCTCTCTACACCTCAACAAAAAAAAATAGACAAAAATTTGAGTGAGCATGTTGGCCATTATTCTTGCTGAAGAATTCAGAGAGTGGTAGTCCAAAAGCAAGAAGGAAATCAGATCTTTTCAAGCTACCAATAACATGTCTTTGACATTTTACTAACAGAGATATTGCATAACTGAACAAATAAGTAAATACATGAATGTTTTTGGACAGTAGGTGGTCCGTAACCATATGTATAAATTTTATTTACATTTATGGTGTAAGATTTTCAATAAAATCACATAGATACAAATTTCAACTTTCCAATTAGTAAATGTTTCAGAACCATTAAAGTATCAAACTGTCAGTGTCAAAGATGAGTAGCTCTTTCCAACATATATTTATTTCATTATGAATAAACAAATCCCAAAGGTTTTAATACTGAAACGCACAAGACATAATTATTAATAACCACTTCATAGCTGATGTATCTGTAATACATTTAGTTTCTCCTTGTATTTTCTGTGGAGTTTTACCTAGATTATAATTAATGGATAAAGCTATCTAAAATTTGGGCGTTCCAAATGGGAGGTGAAAACTAATTGACAGCCAATGGCTGGAATAAATGAATAGGAAGTGTACAAGCAATTTCAGCACATGAGCCTAATCATTATTATTTTTTATTTGAACAAATCAGTTGGTGGTGCAAATAAACCCATCAGGAAGTAAGATTTAAAAGGGTGGATTAAAAACTCTCATTACAGCATCCTCAATGTATCAGAACATATATGAAGTGATTTTATATTTTTATTTATTTAAGTGCTAGGAGAAGTGGTAGAAGAAAGAACAAGTGGGCAGACTGTTGGGCATTAGGTAGGACAGGGGCAGGACAGAGAGGCAAATGACTTTATTGATTTATTTATTTATTATAATTATTTATATCCCACACTTTTCTCAAAACTAGGACATGGTAAATGGCAGTTAATTATATACTTCCAAGGAAACAGCAAGGATATACCAACAGGAGCATGAGCTGATTATCCATACACTTGCAGTCACTTTTGATTAGTCTCCCACAAACTTTAGAGTCAATCAAGAGAACCTTTTCCATTCAGATTTTTTAGTCTACAACTTACATCAGCTTCACTCTCCCTTGCCAATGGCAAGGGTGGTTATAAACATCTGGCAGCCCAAAGAATCCCCGAACCTGCTCTAAGGGTACTAGCAATCCCATTATAAGTGAGAGCATGTAATAGTTAATCATTCAGAGATCCATTTGACACACACACACACACACACACACACACACACACAAAAATGATTTTTTTTTTACATAGTCCTAAAGAGCGCTAAGATTATGGTGGGAAACCTTTTCTCTGTTAGAGGCCACATTAGTTCTGCAGTCATCTGCCTAGGATCTCAAGGTCATAGTGGGTGAAGCTGATGCTACCGGTTGAAGGAAGCCAAATGGTGGTGAGCACACCATCTCCCAACTCTATCTCCCTCATATTCCAATATTCAGCCATCAGTGGAGTAATGGAAAATTGTGACTCTTCATGGATAAAACAAATGAATAAACTTCCTTTGTGTGCATATGTGGAGGATTGAAAAAGCTGGTTCTTCTGTATACTGGCCTCCTCTTTTCCATTATCTCTTTCCTGACCAGATCTTAGAAACAACACAGTCTGTAGAGTATTATGGTGGTGGTGGTGAGGTGTGTGTGAGTGTGGGGAGAGCAGGTAACATTAGTTCTTCTGAGAATAAGCTATAAGAAGCTTGAGAGGTTTAGTAGGGTTGAACGTGTTGATACACTTAAGGTAATCTTCAGCTTCAATCAAGAACCAGTATAGCCAGCAATGTTGAAGAAGAAAGAGAACTACCTGCCTTTTTCTCCCAGCAAGACAATCTGCAAAGTTAGGAATGTGTGTGGCTGCAGCAGGCTACCTTGGAAAAGCTGACCAGGAAAGTGAGAGAAAAGGGAGAGAAAAACAGGCAAAGTGAGAGGAGTCAGTTTGGCTTTTAAAGCAAACTATCTCGACTGGGTGATCCAGCAACCCTGTCTGTGACCACTGGACTAGAAGCAGCTGGACAGATATCCCAGTCAACGAGGAGTCTCAGGAATCGTATCTGGTGAATTCAGAGATAACAGGTTTAGTCAGCCACTGAGAGGAACTCTATCTAAGAGGATTGTCACTTTACAGCCTCAAGGGAAGTTTACTACAGTAGTTCTTCTCCTTCAAGAAAAAGGGTCTGAGACATGCCAAAAATAAATAAATAAATAAAAAATAAAACCCAACCAAAAAAACCCTGTAATACAAGTTTCTTTGGAGAGGTCCTGCTTGGACACGACCCACGACTGTAAGCCTGGGGGTAGAAAATCTGGAAACAAGCAATAAAACCTTTGAACCATAGAATCTGGTTTATGGATTTCCAACAGCAATTGGAGTTTAGCATTCCTCTGCTGGAGAAAGGCACCACAGTAACCAAATGACTGGTAACACTGTTCGTTTCCTCCACTTTAGCATTTAGGTACATCACCACACCATATCCATTTTAAGTAATTTTGTAATAGTTTTTGATAGGGTTTTCAAAAGATTACTACAAGTACTTAATAACTCAATGAGTTACTTTTAATATGTATAACATGCAATTACATGTTAAGTTACAAAATACAAGTTTTCTTTTTAAACTGTAAGCTTCCTTGATTGTCTTTTGACAGAGAGGTGGGGTAAAAATAAAGCTTTTATTTTATTTATATATTATTTAAGAAATACATAACACTGTCAGTAGTGGCCATTGTGCCTGCAGTAACCTTGGTATCATTGTGTTCACAGAAATGTCACATCATATTTCCTAAGTTAGCATTGAGCTTCCAGCTATTAGCAACATAATCCTATATGTGTATACTGTACTCAGAAATAAGTCCCACCAGCTTCAGTAGCATTTACTCCCAGGTATACATAGGGTTTAGCCTAGAAGTGGTATTGTTTTTTGTTTGTATTTCTTTATGAAACATTATGCTGAAACTTTTCCATTTTTTTTTTCTCTAGTAACATGGAGTTGTTTTTCAATCTAAATGTCTAATTCATTGATTTCTTTATATTATTCTTTCAGCACAATGGAGATCTAATCAAATTTAGTTAGTAAACAATACATAAACTGGTTAGAACTGCATTCAGGCAAATGCCTTGCCATATGTTAGCTCTGTCCAAGCATCACCCTGCATATGTAAATTGGACTGAAAATTGTGTTTTATTTTTGAAAAAGCACTGTACACTGAGTTTTCATACCAGAGAACCATGGACATTTATTTGGATATTTATTTATTTAAGTAATTACATGAAACATGAATATGAAAATGTGGCAATGAACATAGCAAGAATGAATTTTTGTTTGGACAGAAAGAATACAACAATCAAGGTGGTTAGGGAGAAATGCATTACCAAAATAATAAGAAAAATACAAATTTTTTAGTTTACTAAAAGTTAATTTTACTTCAGTATTTTAAAGGCACCAGTTAGTTGCAGAGTCAATCACATCAGCATATTTTTCTGCAAACCAAGAAGTAATTAGGTGGAAGATGAGAAGAAAGGATGGATTGTGTGAGATAAAAGATCATGGAATCAGGTGGTTTAGGATGAGTAAATTCCATTGTTATGGACATCATAGAGGGGCCTTCGGTCTATTAATGGACAAGAAGAGGCAACACCTTTTTTTAGCATTTGCCTTCTATTACCTCTCCTGCTTCTTCAACAATTCTACTTTTTGAACAGATTTCTCCAAGCCTTTTTTCTCTCTTTCTCTCACAGATTAATTTTTTTAAAAAGCAACAGTGCCAGCATAAACTTTGTAAAATAACTAGTCCAGTCCCAGTGAAAATGTAAAAAAACAAAAACAAAAAACCCTCAACCGTCTGTGTCTAATTCCCAATCACTTCACCATCAATGGACAGCAGGGGGAAAACAAACTGACCTACTTTTATTATGGCTATACACTCACTACAGCTTTTCAACATGGTTGGATAAACTTTAACGTCTGCCTGCAATATACCACTGCTACTGAATCACATCTGACCTTCAGACCTCCTCTCCACATGCTAAACTTACCCAACACACCGTTCATAATTTCAGCAGATGGTTAGATTCTTCATGCAAACATATAAACTTTATAAAGCCTGTTCTCTTTTAGTGGTAAGAGAAATCATTAGAAAACACTTTCTTCAAGTCCAAGGGATTACTGTATACAATATAGATAGTATGGTAAACCTAACCAACAGCAACTGGAAGTTCTAAAACACACTTGTTCTAGCTAACAAAAATCTTTCAACATTGTTTGCAATATTATGCACTTCTCCAGCAACATATTTTTACAATGACTTAGCAACTATTTTTCTCCTCCTCTGCCATTTTCTGAGTATGAGCAGGTCTCAATCTAAGTTGGGACTGTGGTCCTGGACTCACAGGACTGACATAAATGGAAAGAACAGATTCCACAATGAAGCACTATGGAGCTAAAGTAGCCACAAAGTTTGTGATTCTGCTCAAACCACCAATTTTTAAAAAGATTATAAAACCATAATATGCCTGAGCTTACTTTTTCTAGGCTAGAGAAATATGCAGATGCTCTCCTGAGGGAATAGAAGATGTAGCAACTGCTGAGCCCAACAGGGCTTGGCTGGAGGTTACCTTCAAAAGAGCACACACAGAAAGCAACTGGAAAGAAACTGTACTTTTGCTGCATCTTCTCCAGCAGGCTTGTCAGATGAAGAAAAACATCAGGAGAGAGAAAGGTGGCACATTTCCTGCTGTGAGCTCTCCACAGGCTCACCAAGTGAAGACACTGGACTCCAGTTGTGCCTTCTCACCCAAGCAAGGCGAGGGAACCACTTCCAGTCACACCAGAGACTCCAAGATTTTGTCCTCTTCCTCATTCCTTCTTCTTACACAGGCAAAGGAAGCCCCCTCCTTCCAGCAACACCCAGTATGCAGTTGCTTTCTCCCACTCCTAGCCTCAGTAAAAGAAAACTAGACCAGTTAGCTTTTCTTACTGCTCAAATCTCCATGCCAGAATGCCAAACAGTCTGACACTCTCATTTCATCCATATCTGAGACAGTGATGCATTGCACAAGGGGATTTATTTATTTATTTTTGGAGATGCATTGTCCATTTGAAATGTTGTAAACTAGAGAAACACAAACTGAGAGTTGCTTGTATGTAGTGAAACTGCATTGATCTGTTTCTACCCTATTCAGAGAAATCAAAAGCCTGAGTGACTTAGGTACCATTTTCATTGTTCATATAATAGTAATAGCCAACTTTGATATTGTCATAAATTACAAAGCACCATCCAAAAATACAGTGTGCCCGCGTTATACGCGGGTGCGCTATATGCAGACTTGAGCGTACGCGCTCAAGCCACGGGGAGCACATGGGGCACAAGGGGCAGCACATCCCATTCGAATGAATGGGGTGCGCGCCTATGGCGCGCGTTTGCTGCTGCGCCGCCACACCACCACATGCATGGGCCCCATTCATTTGCCTTACGCGGGGGGTCTGGAATGGATCCCCATGTAAGGTGAGGCTCAGCTGTACATTGAAAATGCAGAAGGGTTAAAAAAAATTTCAAGGATTTTGGCCCCATAATTCTACCTTTGCTTCAAGAGTTTATTTTGCTTTTAACATTTCAATTCATGAAGAGATTAGACACAGGTGGAATTATACCAGTATCTAGACACCAATCACTATTCTGGACAATGCATACTACTAAGAACACTATGAAAGATGAAGTACCATATATACTTGACAATAATTCAATGTCATGCATAAGTTGAGGGCAGGGTTTGGTGCCAAAATGATGGATTTTGATATGACCCATGGATAAGTCGAGGGTAAAAATTTAGGGGCATGTAACAGTGGATGTAAAGAACAAAGCAAAGGAAAACAATGCCAAGGGACTTACAAAATTCCAGCAGGCATAACTGTGCTCACCATAAAGGCTGGATGGATGAGAGAGTAGAGAGGTGACTGTGCTTCTTGGACAGATTACACTCCTGCCTTTCACTAGGGGATCACTCCTTTTTATATAACAGTTCAAGTACAGTTCTTACACTGACCCATGGACAAGTCAACTTAGTTTTTTTTTAGTCAATTTTTGACCTAAATTTCTCGACTTATACATGAGTATATACAGTAAATATTTTAGTGTTATTGTTAATGAATCTCTTTATTTTCTTCTCTGTTTCAAAGGATAAAAACTGATGGGCCATACAGACTGGCACTTTGTGCCTGGCCTGAGCGCAGGGTGAGGAGTGAGCATCCGCACGCTCCAAGATCTAGCGCCGCTGGCAGAGCGCCATTTTGGTGCACACCTATTTACATAGCGTGCTCCATGATGACACACCTTTGGTGCATCACCAAAACAGTGCAGCATGGAACGGGAGTCATCATGCTACGCTGCCACACCTATGATGCCCCTTCCAGGGAGTAAGAAAAAGCTGCTTCTCACGGCTTCTTTTTTGCTCCCTATGGAAGCCGCGGCACTTGATTGCCACGGCCCAAATCCAGGGCAAAAAGGGGTGGCATTCTGCTGCCCATCTATACAGACTCTGAGTTTGCAAATCCTAACTAGGAAATATAAGGAAGTACAAATAAGCTTGAGATTTCAGAATTTTTCATGTATCTTAGCACCAATAATTAAAGAAAAGGATAATGATTATGAACCAATAGTTGCATAATAGTCTTGGGAGACAATTAGCACTTGCAACTATATTTTTTTAGCCCAAGAAGAGTCATATGAAAAGACAGATATAGCATCAAAAGTAATGTCTCTTTCAGTACAAATATTATCAATTGCATTGACAAGAAAGTGAAGACAGAGAGTCCTCTGGCTCCTTAAAAACTAAAATTTAATACAGAACAGTGAGGAGGGTTTCTTTATCAACATCATTGCTAAAATGTATCAAGGGGAATGATATATTTTAGCCTAGAAAAGTTATTTTTCTTTGTATACAACCATCAAAAGTAATTATACTCCGTGTCATTAAATTATAAACCAGCAGCAGTGCATCCAAATGATTTTTAAAAAGTCTGGGAGTAGAAATAGCACCCCTGCTGTGATGCAAAAATAAAGAAATAAATATGTGCTGAAATGGAAAATAAAAACTTGAAGCTGATGATGAGATGAGGTTAAAAATTATCTGCCAGCATATTTTATGAATGTCTAAAAGTAATTCTTATCTGTAAAGGCAAAAATCACAAACAGAAATAACAGGAAGAGAAATGAAGTGGGATCACCATCGCTGGTCAAGATTTAACAATCAGTTCAGGCGGTGAGTTCTTCTTCAATGGAACTCTTTAAACAGAGAACTTGGAAAGCTATTGCTTAGGGAAGTTCTAGCATTGGATTTCTTACATGAAGCAACTGAGATTAATGGAACTAGACTAGCAGTGGGTCCAAGAAACCATTTTTTTCCCCCAGCACTCTCTCGGGCATGCATGGACTGCCAAGAAAGGGGGGAGAAAGCAAAAGCAATGGCTAGAAGTCCACTTATGGCTTTGAAAATCAAGTTTTCCCATGCTGAACAATGAAAAGAGGGGCTCTGCACTGCATTGAACCATTGCTCCTTAAGGCTTCCAGCAGAGGTAATTTGCCAAGGTAGGGACAGAAAAAAGGTAATCTGGGAAATCTGGAAGAGTTTTGGGTGGAATGCATTAAGCTTCAAGGCTATACAGTTGGTTCTCCGTACTGATGGATTCTGCATTCAGGGATTTAATTTTGACCAAAAAATAATAAAAATAAATCCCCAAGCAAATCTTGTTTTTGCAATTTTATATGAGACATCATTTCACTACACTATTGCATATAACAGCACTTGAGCACTCACATATTGGGGGCACTGCTTTGCAGTGGTTCCGGTCCTTCCTCTCAGGCAGGTCTCAGAGGGTGCTACTCGGGGACTGTAGCTCCAGTAAGAGGTACCTCACTTGTGGGGTTCCTCAGGGGGCTCTTTTGTCCCCGATGTTATTTAACATCTATATGAAGCCGCTGGGTGAGATAATACGGAGTTATGGTGCTGGGTGTTATCAGTACGCTGATGACACCCAAATCTATTTCTCCGTATCTCGTTCGTCGGCCTCGAATTCCGATGGCATCTCTTCTCTCAATGAATGTCTCCAGGCGGTAATGGGCTGGATGAGGAAAAACAGATTGAAACTGAATCCAGACAAGACGGAGGTGCTCATGGTAGCGGCCCTGAAACCAAGAATTGGGTTGCAACCTCCAGTCTTGGATGGGGTCACACTCTCCTCCAGCGACTGTGTTCGCAGTCTGGGGGTGCTCCTTGACTCGTCGCTCCTGATGACAAATCAGGTAAATGCGACGGTCAGGAGTGCCTGTTATCAGCTTCGGCTGATACGCCAGCTGCGCCCTTTTCTGGAAGTAAGGGATCTCGAGACGGTTGTGCACGCACTGGTAACCTCAGGCCTTGATTTCTGTAATGCACTCTACATGGGGCTACCCCTGTGCTTGACTCGGAAATTACAGCTGGTTCAAAACATGGCAGCCAGGCTTATGTCAGGTACATCTAGGAGGGACCACATTACTCCGGTTTTGAGGTCCCTCCACTGGCTGCCTATCAGCTTCCGGGCCCAGTACAAGGTGTTGGTTATCACCTTTAAAGCCCTAAATGGCTTGGGTCCAAACTATCTTAGAGACCGCCTCCTCCCGTACAATCCTCCCCGCGCTCTCCGGTCCTCTGGGAGGAACTTACTGCAGCCTCTAAAATCTAGGCTTGCGGCAACCTCCCAGAGGGCGTTCTCTGCTGTCGCCCCCAAACTCTGGAACGACCTGCCGGATGAGATCCGTCAGATAACATCATTAGACAGCTTTAAAAAAGCGGTCAAGACGGATCTCTTCCGGCAGGCCTTTCCAGATTAACCATCCCTTCCCTGGTTCCCTGATTCCCTCATTCCTCCCGTGGCCCCATCTTAGAGATGGTTGAGGATCAACAGAGGGATATCAGGGTTTTTAGTTTTAATTGCTGTTTTTATCCTTGATATTGTATTTTTAATATGTTATACTATTTAATACTGTCTTAAGGGGGGGAGGGATAAAGTGTTTTTAATTGTCATATTTTATATTTTACTGTTGTTAACCGCCCGGATTGGTTTGCCAGAGGGCGGTATACAAATAAATATTATTATTATTATTATTATTATTATTATTATTATTATTATTATTATTATTATTTATATTTTGGTATTCATGTGGGTGGGATGTCCATAGATCTTGAAATATAATGTCTATGGTCAGAGGAGATGAGGCCTGTGAGGGAGTGAACAGGCAGGCCCAGCTCCACCAGGGCTAGCCTGAAGAGGAAGAGCCCTCCCTCCAGTCCATCTGCTTTGGTCCAGGCCTCAGAGGGAGAGAATAACCACTGGACCTCATCCCCTTTCCCACCACCATTCCCTTCTCCTTTTGTGTCATGTCTTTTAGATTAAGCCTGAGGGCAGGGAACCGTCTAATTAAAAAGAATAATTGTAAGCCGCTCTGATAGCCTTTAGGGCTGAAGGGCGGACTATAAATACCATAAATAAAATAAATAAGAGGAGACATGGGGGCTGGGAAAATAGCTGCAAATTGCCATCTAATGGGCAAAAACATTAATTTGTATCAAACACTAAATACTGAAGCTATTTCTTCAAATAATTTAATGTTGTCTATCATGGCACTCCAACAATAAGAAAACACTTCTGTGGCATTGAGGGCACATACAGTGGACCCTTGTTATACTATGGGGTTTGATTACAAGATCCCCCGTGGATAACAAAATCTGTGGATGCTCAAGTCCCATTAAATATAATGACATAACAAAATGGTGTCCCTTATAAAAAATGGAAAATCAAGGTTTGATACTTGAAATTTATACTTTTTTTGAACATTTTCGAACCATGGATGCTTGAATCCATGTATAAAAAAATCAGTGTATAAGAAAGGCTGACTGTATTTATTTCACTGTGTTCCAAATCTCAAAGAATCTCCTTTTATGTACAGAATAATACTGCAGTGACTTAGATCCAAACACACTAAGGGTTCCTTGTGTGGACTGTATTTTGAAGAATCCCACTTTGGCCATATAAAAAATAATAAATAAAAATTTTATTTTTATACCGCCCTTCCGAAGATCAGGGCGGTTAACAACATGATAAAATACAACATTACAATAATACAACAATATTAAAACAAAAACAGGATAAAACCCCCGTTAGCCAATCCTCTTTGCCACAGAAGAGGAAGGGAGGCCCACTGGACTTTAGTCGGGGAATGCAAGATGGAACAGAAAGGTTTTCAGATCCTTTCTGAATTGGGCCAGGGAGGTGGTCGAGCGGAGCTCTGTGGGCAGCATGTTCCAAAGGGCCGGGGCAGCGATGGAGAATGTCCTCCTCGTAGTGGAGGACAGCCTAGCCCCTGGCACCCTAAGGAGTAGCTGCCCAGATGTTCTGAGGGTGCGGGACGGAATGTACGGGGAGAGATGGTCCTTCAGGTATCCTGGGCCCAAGCCATTTAGGGCTTTATAGGTCATCACCAACACCTTATATTGTGCCCGGAAGCGAATAGGCAGCCAATGCAGATCTTTAAGCACCGGTGTAATATGGCTGGCCCTGGAAGTTCCAGTGACCAGCCTGGCTGCCATATTCTGTACCATTTGAAGCTTCCGGGTTTGGTATAAGGGTTGCTCCATGTAGAGTGTGTTGCAGAAATCCAATCTCGAGGTTACCAGAGCGTGTACTACCGTTTCAAGGTCCCTCTGGGCCAGGTATGGGCGCAGCTGGCGAATGAGCCGAAGCTGATAACAGGTGTTCTTGACCGTCGCATTCACCTGAGCCGTCAGGTGAAGCGACGAATCAAGAAGCACCCCCAGACTGCGCACAGAGTCCTTCACAGGAAGCGTGATCCCGTTCAGGACAGGTGGAACCACCGCCATACCTGGACCAGGGGAACCCATCACAAGTACCTCCGTTTTCTCTGGATTCAGACTGAGTCGGTTTTCCCTCATCCAGCCCATTACCGACTCCAGACAGGCCACGAGAGGAGAGATGCTATCCCTGGTCGCTGCATCAGTCGGAGACATAGAGAAAATTATTTGGGTGTCATCAGCGTACTGATAACACCGCGCCCCATGTCTCCGGATGATCTCTCCCAGCGGTTTCATGTAAATGTTAAATAGCACGGGAGACAGAATGGCTCCCTGAGGGACCCCAGTTTTAAGGGCCCTCTCATCGGAGCACACGTCTCCCAGCTGCACCATCTGGGACCTCCCAGAGAGGTAGGACCGGAACCACTGGAGCACAGTGCCCCCGATTCCCACCCGCCCGAAAGCCAGTTTGAAATGGGTCCAGATAATCCGTTTCATCCAAGACCGCCTGAAGCTGGATTGCAACCGCCCTCTCGATCACCTTCCCCAAAAATGGCAGCAGCGAGACTGGCCGATAATTATTATGTACCAGAGGGTCGAGGGAGGGCTTTTTTAATAAAGGTTTTACAATGGCCAATTTTAGTTCAGATGGAAATTGCCCTTCCCTCAAGGATGTATTAATAATCCGGTGTAACAATAAAGTTACTGCCGGTCCCCCCTGGGCCGCTAGCCATGAGGGACAGGGATCGAGAGAGCAGGTCGTCTTCCGAACACTTCCGAGGATCTTGTCCACATCATCGGTACTTACCAACTCGATCCAGTTTAATGGAGTCCACGGAGGCTCTGGACGCCTCTACCCTAGGTTCTGCTTGAATGTTGGCGTTAAGACCTTCGCTTATCCGAGAGGTTTTATCCGCGAAGAAGTTATTAAATTTGTCGCAGCAGGCCTTAGAAGGT
>NC_056525.1:213709126-213776501 GCF_019175285.1 Sceloporus undulatus | reverse complement strand
TCAAGGATCTGGTTCAGGGCAGGAGGGAGCTGAGTTAGCTCCCTGACTGTCCGGGATTGCTGCCAGCAATCTCTGACTTATGCTGATAACCAATGCCTGCAACCAACATGTGTAGGCAAAACAAACCTTGTGGAGAAGCAGTCAAAGAGCAAGCAGAGGAAACAAGCCGGTGTCGGGGTTGCAGAAAGTCAAGCGTGCCGAAAGACGAGCCGAAGTCAGGAAGCCAGAAAGCAGCGTGGTCAAAACAGTCCGAGGTCACAATAGCCAAGAGATAACAAAGGTCCGGTCCGAGGTCAAGGTAGCAAGGAAGCAAGGTAACAAGATGTCTGGAGCTAGAGCGACAGCAATCACACCAAGGGCTCATGCAATAAACTCTAGCAACAAACTCAAGCCTCTCTTCCACTTAAATCAGGGAAGCTCTCCCTCGAGCCACCTGAGGCTGGTTTGCTAACTGTCTTTCTGCAATCCTCCTGGATCTGCGCCTGCAAGCACTCTCAGCCCTTCTCTCCTGATAAGAAGGTACTTGCAGGCATGCCTCGTCTCCTGAATCACCACTAGGCTGTGGCACCATAGAAGGCCTTTCCTCAGCACTAGGACCTGGTTGGACCTCCTGCTCTGGGACTGGGGAAGCACAGCTGGGGCCTGGCAGAGCAGAACTAACACCTGGCGTAGCCTCAATCAGCCCTTGCTCTGGAGGAGGCTCATCCTCCTCCTCATCCTCCAAGAGCTCATCTTGGCTGGCCATGACATCATCCCCCCTCCCATAATGCTCCCCCTCCAACTGTGGAGGACGAGGTCTGTCAGAGCAGCGGCGGTGAAAAGCGCGAACGAGTCGAGGAGCATGAACGTCCGAGGCGTTCTCCCAAGAACGCTCCTCCGGCCCATAGCCAACCCAGTCGACCAGGTACTGGAGGCGCCCCCGACGGCGACGAGAGTCCAGGATCTGGGCCACTTCGAACTCTTGCTCCCCATCCACCAAGACCGGAGCAGGTGGAGGCGTCGGGCCGGCGTCCGACCGAATCCCAGAGGCTGGAAGCAACAAGGAGCGGTGAAAGACGGGATGGATCCGCCAAGTCCGAGGGAGCTGGAGCCGAAACGCCACCGGATTCACCTGGGCCACGATCTTGTATGGCCCCACAAACCGGGCGTCCAGCTTCCGGCAGGGCCTCTGTAGTGGCAGATGACGTGTGGACAGCCAAACCGAATCCCCCACCTTCAAAGGAGGACCCTCCTGGCGATGCCGATCTGCACCTCTCTTATAGGCCTCCTTAGCCACCTCGAGCTGCTCTTGCAACAGGGACTGCACTGCCTGAAGCTCCTGGAGCCACTCGTCCGCCGCAGGCACCTTGGAGACTGGAGCCACCGCCGGGAACCCTCGTGGATGGAAGCCTCCCGTGGCAAAGAATGGCGTCTGCTGAGTGGACGCATGCACAGAGTTGTTATACGCGAACTCCGCCAGTGGGAGCAACTCCACCCAATTGTCCTGCCTGTAGCTGGCATAGCAGCGGAGGTACTGCTCCAAGGTCCCATTGGTCCTCTCCGTCTGACCGTCCGACTCCGGATGATGCGCAGAAGACAGGTGGGGCGCGACATCCAGGAGTCGGAGCAAACTGGTCCAGAATCGAGCGGTGAACTGGCTGCCGCGATCCGAAATTACCCCTTCGGGCAATCCATGGAGCCTGAACACATGCTGCACAAATAGTCGGGCCGTCTCCTTTGCAGTGGGCAGACCAGCGCACGGGACGAAGTGTGCCATTTTCGAAAAAAGATCCACCACTACCCAAATGGTGGTGCAGCCAGCAGAGAGGGGCAGGTCAGTAATGAAGTCCATGGACACCATCTTCCAGGGCCCCGACGGCGTCAGCAGTGGCATTAACAACCCCGCCGGCCGACCCGGATGGTCCTTTGCCCGATGGCATACTGGGCATGTGTCCACATACTTGGCCACCTCCGCCCGAACTTGAGGCCACCAAAACTCTCGGGTGAGAAGGTGCAAAGTCTTACAAAAGCCAAAGTGACCTGCTGGCTTGGAGTCGTGGCACAGCCGCAACACCGCTTCCCGACATGGCCCTGCTGGCACATACAGGCGGCCCCGGTGGTAAAGCAGACCGTCCCGCATGGCAAAGGGTGAGGTATCCCCTTCCTCCGAGTGCTGTGCCACCAACGGATCCTGGGCCTGGAGTTCCCGAATCTGGTCCACCAATGCGGCCTCCCTCGGTGCCGCAGCAAAATTCTCCGGTCGAAGAATGGTGGACTGCAACTCCTTCTCTGGATTCGTGGCATATTCCGGCTTCCGAGAGAGCGCGTCTGCCTGCCGGTTCCGGGACTGGGGAATGTACTGGAGCTGAAAGCGGAAGCGGGCGAAAAAAGATGACCAGCGCTGTTGCCGTTGAGATAGCTTCCTGGCCGTCTGCAGGTGCTCCAAATTCCTGTGGTCAGTGTGGACCACCACCGGGTGTGCCGCCCCCTCCAGCAGTGCCGCCAGGTTCCTCGAAGGCCGCCTTGATCGCCAACAGCTCCTTTTCCCAGATAGTATAGTTCAATTCCGGAGGAGAGAGTTGCCGGGAGTAAAAGGCACAAGGCAGCAGATGCCCCTGGGGACCCACGGGCTGGAGCAGCACCGCCCCGATGGCCACGTCTGAGGCGTCTGCCTCCACAACAAAGGGTGTGCGAGGGTCTGGGTGCTGCAGAATCGGGGCCGACGTGAAGCGCACCTTCAAGGCCTCGAACGACGCCTGTGCCGCCGCCGTCCACAGGAACTGTCCCTTCCCCCGCAACAGTTGGGAGATGGGGCTGGCGAGGGCCGCATAGTCCTCAATAAACTTCCTATAGAAGTTAGCGAACCCCAAGAACCGCTGAACATCCTTCCTGTTGCGAGGGGGGCTGCCATGACAGCACCGACTCAACCTTGGATCGGTCCATGGCCACACCCTGAGCCGAGACCCTGTATCCCAAAAAGTCCACCTCCTGGAGGTCAAAGGCGCACTTCTCCAGCTTGGCATACAGACGGTGTTCCCTCAGGCGCTGGAGAACAGCCCGCACATGGGCGTCATGGGCTGCCTGGCTCGGCGAATAAATCAAAAAATCGTCCAGGTAAATGATGACAAAACAGTCCAAATAGTCCCTGAACACATCATTTACAAAGTGCTGGAAGACGGCGGGGGCATTGCAGAGTCCAAAGGGCATGACCGTATACTCATAATGCCCATACCGAGTCTGGAAGGCCATCTTCCACTCATCCCCTGCCCGAATCCTCACCAAGTTGTAGGCCCCACGAAGATCCAGCTTGGTGAAGACCTTGGCGTGGCGAAGCCTCTCCAACAGCTCTGGAATCAAGGGCAAGGGGTAGCGGTTGCGGACAGTGATCTTATTCAAGGCCCGATAGTCATTGCAAAGGCGCAACTCCCCACACTTTTTGCGGACAAAGAGCACCGGGGCACCCGCAGGAGACTTGGAGGGACGGATGAAGCCCCGCTGCAGGTTTTTCTCCAAAAAATCCCTCAGAGCCGCCAGCTCAGGCTCTGAGAGAGAATAGAGACGCCCCGCCGGAATAGGGGCCCCCGGCACCAGATCGATGGCACAGTCATAGGGTCGGTGCGGGGGAAGCCGGTCCGCCTCCTTTTTGTCGAAAACATCCGCAAAGTCCCGGTATTTCTCCGGCAGCGTCACCTTGCCATCCTGAGCCTCTGCCACCACTGCCGCTGGGATCCGCTCTGGCCAGCAGTGCTCCTGACAGTACTCAGAGCCGAAAAGCACCTCCCGCCGGGACCAGGAAATATGCGGGTCATGCCGCGAGAGCCACGACATGCCCAACACCAATGGGAAGTGCGGGACCGCTGCCAACAAAAAACAAAGCTCCTCAACATGGCCCTGGATCTCCAGATGAAGCAACGGCGTCTGATGAGTCACCGGGCCTGAGCGAAGGAGCCGTCCATCAATGGTCTCCACCGGCCGGGGCTCGAGCAGTGCTTCCATGGGAATCCCATGCTGACGAGCAAACGCCAAGTCCATGAAGCAGCTAGAGGCTCCTGAATCCAGCATGGCCCCTACCGGCAAAAGTTCCATGGATGGGAGCCGCAGGGTGGCAGCCACTAGCAGGGGGTCCCTCCGAGAGACCAAAGTAGCAGGAGCGGGTTTTGAACAGGCCCCCAGGTGGCAAACCCTCTCTACACCTGGGGTGCACCGTTTCCCGGCGGCTTGGCACCACGTCCTTTGGCCGGGCAGACCCTGGCAAAATGTCCAGCGAGGCCACAATACAGGCAAAGGCCCTCCCGCCTCCTCCGGTCCTTCTCTGTCCCTGAGAGCCGAGGCCGAGCTCCTCCCAGTTGCATTGGTTCCTCGGTCGTTCCAGGAGCAACAGTCTCGGAAGCAACTGCAGGAGGTGACGACACAGGAAGCGGAGGCAGGGAGAGGCCAGCTTGTCGAGCCTCTTTCCGAGCTGTAAGGCGGCAGTCCAATCTAATGGCCTGGGTAATTAAGGCTGCCAGGGTTGCTGGGGGTTCAGAGCGAGCCAGTTCATCCAGAATCCCAGCCGACAGTCCCTGCCGAAACACAGCCTGCAAGGCACTATCTCCCCAGGTGACATCCTGGGCAAGAAGGCGAAAAGCCACAGAGTAATCTGCTACTGAGCTCTGCCCCTGCTTCAAAGTCAATAGCCGGTGCTCAGCAGTCTCTGTCTTAACTGGGTCTCCCCAAGTCTCTTTAAACTCCTTCAGAAAGGATTCCCAGTTGTCAAGCACTGGGCTGTTGGCATTCAAATAAGGCGTTGCCCATTTGCTAGCTGGGCCAGACAGCAGGCTGATAACAAAGGCCACCTTATAAGAGTCATTGGGGAAATCTGTCTTCCTGACCCGAAAATGCAGATTGCAGTTGGCCAGGAAACTCTCCAGCATAGCCCGGTCTCCACAGAATTTCTCAGGCAGAGCAGTGAGGCACTTAGTCCTGGGCTTGGGCTGGGGAGGAGCTGGGGGCTGGTTCTGTAGCTCTGCCATAGCCTGAGTGAGCACAGCTACCTGTGCTGTGAGCTTTTGGTTCTGCTCCAACAGTTCTTTAACGAGCGCTTCTTCTGCCATTCTGTTATCAGCAATGATTAAGGCTAGAGTTTATTATGTCCGGGATTGCTGCCAGCAATCTCTGACTTATGCTGATAACCAATGCCTGCAACCAACATGTGTAGGCAAAACAAACCTTGTGGAGAAGCAGTCAAAGAGCAAGCAGAGGAAACAAGCCGGTGTCGGGGTTGCAGAAAGTCAAGCGTGCCGAAAGACGAGCCGAAGTCAGGAAGCCAGAAAGCAGCGTGGTCAAAACAGTCCGAGGTCACAATAGCCAAGAGATAACAAAGGTCCGGTCCGAGGTCAAGGTAGCAAGGAAGCAAGGTAACAAGATGTCTGGAGCTAGAGCGACAGCAATCACACCAAGGGCTCATGCAATAAACTCTAGCAACAAACTCAAGCCTCTCTTCCACTTAAATCAGGGAAGCTCTCCCTCGAGCCACCTGAGGCTGGTTTGCTAACTGTCTTTCTGCAATCCTCCTGGATCTGCGCCTGCAAGCACTCTCAGCCCTTCTCTCCTGATAAGAAGGTACTTGCAGGCATGCCTCGTCTCCTGAATCACCACTAGGCTGTGGCACCATAGAAGGCCTTTCCTCAGCACTAGGACCTGGTTGGACCTCCTGCTCTGGGACTGGGGAAGCACAGCTGGGGCCTGGCAGAGCAGAACTAACACCTGGCGTAGCCTCAATCAGCCCTTGCTCTGGAGGAGGCTCATCCTCCTCCTCATCCTCCAAGAGCTCATCTTGGCTGGCCATGACACTGACCACCCTGAACAACTCTGCTGGACGCGACTCCGCGGACGCGACACGAGCAGCATAGAACGAGTTCTTAGCTGCTCGTATCGCCTCTCCGTAGTCCTCTAACAGTTGGTCTAGGAGAGCCTTGTCGTGTAAGCGAAGGTGTTTCCGCCAACGGCACTCTAGCCGTCGCAGTTCCCGCTTCCTCGTCCGGAGGTCTTCCGTATACCAGGGCTTACGTTTGGAAGCGGGCCTGAGAGGGTGCTTGGGAGCGATTCTGTGTATAGCCCCAGAGAGACCGGTATTCCAGATACCGGTGAGGGCATCAACAGAGTCGCCGTCACTTCCAACCATGTGGCCCTCTAAAGCTTCCTGGAACCTTTTGGGTTCCATCAGCCTTTGAGGGTGGACCATCCTAACAGGTCCGCCACCCCCGGGGGGGATCTGGGTAGAGACCTTGATTTTTGCCTCCACCAGGAAGTGATCCGTCCATAACAGGGGGGAAATATTAGTTATTTCCGCCCACGGATTTTCCGCATCCGAACAGAAGACCAAATCGAGAGTATTACCCGTACAATGCTGTTTAAATTACACACGCATCTTAAGAGGCCAGAAGCGACACCAAAGCTGTGCTCCACCCGAAGCAGCTTTACTTTGGACTGTCTGTTGGGGCCCAATTGTCTAAAACACACTGCAGAAATAATCCAGTTTGAGACTGCTTTAACTGTCCTGGCTCAGTGCTATGGAATCCTGGAAAATTCAATTGGCAAGGCTGCATTTTATTATCCTATCTGTTTAACTTGTACCCTGAACCTGTCATATGCAAAGCTTGATCAGACTCGAAGGAAAAAGGCCTGAAAATTGGAAGAAGGAAGACCAAAAATTTAAGATATGAAGATGATGCCATTTTATTGTAAGAAAATAGCAAAACTTGGAATGAATATTGAAGAAAGTCAAGAAAGAAAATGCAAACATAGGTTCCCAGTTGAACATTAAGAAAATAAAAATAAGGACCACAGATGGTTTACATGACTTTAAAGTAAAGAAGGGAGACATTGAAATAGTTCAAGATTTTCCATACCTTGGCTCAATAATTAATCAGAATAGAGACCACAGTCAAGAAATCAGAAGAAAACTAGGACTTGGAAAAGCAGCTATGAAGGAACTAAGCAGTAAAAGCATCAAGATATATTACTGAATACTAGAGTTAGGATTGTCTATTTCACTTTATTTCCATTTTCTGTGTGTTGGTTAAGCCTGATAGTGAAGAAAGCTGATAGGAAGAGAATTAACTCATTTGAAATGTCATGCTGGAGAAGGGTTCTAGTGATATCAGGGACTGCTAAAAAAGACAAATCAGTGGGTCCTAAAGCAATTCTGGAGTATCTCTAAAAACCAAGATGATTAAACTAGCTATACTTTGGACATGTCATGAGAAGAGATGGATCACTAGAATACAATAATACTTGGTAAGGTAGAAGGCAGTGGGGAAAGAAAAGGCTGCATTTCAGATGGAAAACCTCAGTCAAGGAAGCCATGACTCTGAGTCTCTAAGACCTGGGAAGAGATATTGGTGGTGGAGTAACTTGGAGGTCTCTCATTCATAGAGTCACCATAAGACGAAGTCGACTTGACTGCAGTTAACTGCAACAAATAAAGACTATCTCTTTTCTTTAGATACAGGAAAAGTGATACAGAAAAATTATCTGCCAGCATATTTTATGAATGTCTAAAAGTAATTCTTATCTGTAAAGGCAAAAATCACAAACTGTCAAAGTTATACAATATGTCTATGATACGTATAGCTTCTATTTTTATCTTATAATGACTACATTTTACTACACAGCAAAGGCAGTCTGTAAAAACATCCTTTTCATTAACCAAGTTATCATTTTTCTTATGTTTATAAGACCTCTTTTTTAAAAAAAATACAAAAACCTTTTAATTTGAAAAGACTACTTGGAAAAATAATGTTCAGCTTTCAAAATATTATAAACAGCTTTCAAAGATTTTTAGCAAACAAAGATATTGAAATCCATTTTGTACGGTTAAAAACTGCTTAATCTAATTTAACAAGAATGAGCTCAGCAAACAGCAATATTTTTGTGTCTCGCTGAATACTAAGCATTTAAAACTGCAGCATTTTAAAAAGGTTTTTTGGCAGACACACTCCTATCCATCCATTATTTCTACCCTGCAAAACAGAAGAATTTGTGGTTATTATCTACTGGAGACTGAGAATGAAGGTCAGGTCTCTGTTTGGTTACTCTAATACTTTGTAACAACAGAATAAAAAAACAAACATTGGAGTGAATGGTTCATAACAACTGTTTCTAAATCTAGACCAAGATAATCGCTTCTGCCTGGAACAGAACCAAAATGAAGTCATCTTCTAATCTAATGGGAGAATTCAAAGACAGCCATGTTAGGTCCAAAAACACACTGCAAAAATAATCCAGTTTGGTACTGCTTTAACTGCCCTGCCTCAGTACTGGGGAATACTAGGAATGGTAGTTTGTTGTGGCACCAGAGCTCTCTAATAGAGAAGACTAAATGTCTCACAAAACCACAGCTTCCACAATTCTTTAGCATTGAGCCATGGCAGTTAAAGCAGTCTAGATTATTTCTGCAGTGTCTTTTGAACCAAACTCTCAAAAATTAGCATGCAAAAGGATATGCAAAAATCAGTATGCAAAGCACTTTTGAGACTAACAGAGATAAAGAAACTGGTAGCATGAGCTTCGTAGACTTGAGTCTACAGTAAACTCAAATCTATGAAAGTTCATGCTACCAGTATCTATCTTTCAGTTAGTCTCAAAGGAACTACAAAATTCCTTTGTATACTAATCTAATGGGAAATTACAATAATGTCATTTCATTATTAACGTATAGCCTATGTTGTACATATTACATATAGTGTACATATGCCTTCTACTCAAGGCCACACAGATTCTACCTCTTCCCTAACCTCATTTTACATTCCGATCCCCCTACAATACTACTGCCTTTCTATTTTTCCAGTGGTAGCCAGAATATTACTAGTCAATAGTGGATATTAGGAATCACAACTGTAAATACATGTACAGATAGAGGACTATATCCAACTGGTAGTTCCAACTGAAGCAGGCCTATTTATTCAACATAATGAATATATATGTTGCTTTACCAAATTCCCATTGATTCAGTGGGTCTACTCCAGTTAAAATAATTTAGGACAAGGTAATTACTGTCATTATGAGTATATATGTGGATGTCATCCTACAGCCAATGTAGAAATCAAATAGTCTACACAATTGGGAGCAGAAGATGGAGAAGCTCTATATCCCCCTGCTAAAACAAGAACAACAACATAACATGGCACAGACCATAAATAAATAAATGCTTTATTTGTATACCGCCCTTCTTCCAGACCATGAACTGCTAATACCAAACATTAGAGTAAAACTAAAGAGGTATATTAAGTTAATTGATCTACCCACATACAACCTGAAAAAACACCCCTGTAAAATGTAAAGATGATGTAAATAATAGATCTACACTACTAAGCCTACTTCATCAGGAACCAGAACAACTGTGGACCAAACACAGACTGGGAGTTGTCCAGGGAGAAGGCAAAAAATATCTGCTACCAAAAAGAAAAGAAAAAGAAAAAGAAAGGAAAGGAAAGGAAAGGAAAGGAAAAACATCGCTGGATAACAGATGAAACTGCAAACAGTGAAGGACAGGTGAGAAGCAAAAGCAAAAGGTGACAGAAATAGGATCAGAATCCTGAATGCTTGTGAGTAGGGAAAAAGAAAACTACTATAATAATCACTGCAAAGAGATGAAAGAATGACAGCTTCCTTTGAGGTTGAACCTTTTGGTGATGAACCCACAACTGTAAAAAGTTAAGAGGAAGCTGTACTCAAAGCATTTGGAAGAAATAAATCAACAGGAACAGATGGCATATCAATAGACTCGTTTGAAGCTAAAGAGACATTATCCAGTAAAATCTCAACCAAAATCTGTCTATGTATATGGAAAACAAAACAATGGCCCACAGACTGGAAATGATGAATATATATTCTAATTTCCATGAAAAGAGAGCACCAGAAATTTCAGCAACCATCAGAGCACTGCATCAATAGCCCATGCAATCAAAATGATGCTGAAGATATTATAAGAAATACTTGATTAAAAGATCCTCACTTGTAAACATATCATTTCATAACAAATTCAGGATTATCAAGGGCACAGTATTTTCAATTTCCAATCGTTGCTAAAGCTGGACAGTGAAGAAAATGACAGGAAGAAAATCAACTGATTTGAAATGTGTGCTAGAGGAGAGTTGTATGGATTACCTTTGACTGCCAAAAGACAAATAAATGGATCTTGGAGCAAATCAAGCCTGAACTCTCCCTAGAAGCCAAAATGACAAAACTGATGCTACTTCCAAAAAGCAAACCTTTATGTTGCTATTTCATATAAGGGATACCATTTTACTACTCCACTGTATTTAATGGGACTTCAGCATCCACTGAGTTTTTTTTTGGGAGGGGGGGCTGGAATCAAACCCCAGCAAACATCAAGGGCCCACTGTACTGTCCTAAAAGGCAACAAAAAACAAACCAACACTTTCACAGTGTATGAAATATACTTTTTATAAACCATATTGGGTTACATGCTGAGTGAAAAGTAGCATATAAAATAAATAAAATAGGATTAAAATATATAGAACAAATCACCATGAGTTTGTTTTGTGATGCTGAATCTATTAATCAAGAGGAGGAGGCTCAAAACATGTTTTGCACTAGCTCCAACCCTACTATTTAAGCAGAGTGAAACAAGTGGCTCAGGTGGAGGCGGTTTATAGCTGTTCCTAACTGCTAGGAGCTCTCATCCTCCAGGGCATGTCCTGCCCACCACATAGAGGTGGCAGTGCTTGTTTATAGATAACTTGGCTTTCTCAGTTTTCCCAGTGGAACACTGTCATTGACTAAGCAAGCAGCCAGACATGGCATACATTTGGGGAGACTGATATGATACAAACTGGCACCACCTCACTGCCACTTCCCTGCCACCATTTGTCTGAATGAGGTATGAGCAAAATGACAGGCAGTCCAATGAACACACAGCTATCATATTCTGGAGGGCACCATGTGTTAACCATGTGGCCTGCCTTACATGTTGGAACAGTAGTGGACACTGTTTCAAGACCGGTATTCATGAAACACTCAGCTTTTGTTACAGTCAGATTTTGTATGTGAAATGGGAAGGCCAGAGAGTAATAGGTACCATCCTGTTCTTCACCTCAAGTCAGAAAATGTAAGAAGGTATTTTGGCCTTATGACTGGGTTGCCTTTGGCCACAAAATCATAATGTTTGGTTCTTAACAGGCTCTGAAGGTTTCTCTAGTGATGGGGGCTTGGGAATCATCTCTTTAAAAATTGAAATAAAGCCAAGGAACTGTTTTTCATGGCCCTGCTTATGCCTCCAGATTATGCATGGACATGAAAATTTGAACTTAATGTGGCTGCATTCACACTGCTATAGTTCAATGCTATGAAATTCTGGGAGCTGTAGTTTTGTCAGAGATTTAATTTTTCTGTCAAGAGAGTTCTGGTGACACAACAAACTACAGTTCCAAGCATTCCATAGCACTGAGCCATGCAGTTAAAGTAGTGTCAAACTGGATTGTTTCTGTAGTGCGGATGCAGCCTGTACAGTATGTGCCAATTTTAGTGGAGATAGAATCTTCTGTTGGTATTTTATCAGTAGATCCATTGTGACACCACATATAAAAGAGAAATTCCTAGACAACGTGCCATAGTTTTTTGTGCTACATTAACTCAGTAATGGCTGTTCTGACAAAAGGTAGCCACAAGCAAATCCACAAGTGTCTGATCCATATCTAAAGTTTCTTTTAACCTAGTTTCCTGCAGAAATTCTATAATGATAAATTCCAGTGGTAACCACATAAGCCTGCTACAATAAAAACAAAAAAAGGTGTCTTGTGGCACTCAAAAGACTAAAAGATTTACTCTGGCATATGTCTTCATGGACTAGAAGCCACTTCATCCAATTCAGAAGTGCCCACGAAACTATGTCACAATAAATCTGTTAATCCTTTGTATGCCTTGAGGCTTCTTTTTTCCTTGCAAATACAAATTCTAGGTCTAAATGCATAAGGAAAACAAATGCCTGACAAAGAAGATTCAAAACCCCATCAGTCCGATCAACAAAGTTTCTCACAGAAAGCTAGGTCTGCCCTTGCCCCATAACCAAAAAACATATTCCATTAGTTCAGACAGAATAATGAAAAGGGAATTACTAGCATGGGAATTCTGTAAAAAGTGAGACCACATCCATTCTTTCAAACATGATTATCATCATGTTTATGTAAAAAGCTCTGGGGGTGGTATTTGCTCACATAGAAAGTAAAGACAGCTTGAAAATATGCATTATGCTTAATGCCACAATGAGAGAGTTAATTTTTTAAAAAAGGAAACTTTAAAGCTTGTAAAGCCATATATATATATATATATATATATATATATAAACTCTGAAGTGGATTAGAATGTTCAAAGTGCTTCAGGACTTGACACCTTGTACAGGCTGATTTATACTCCAGACATCATAATGCCTACCTACTCCAAAATGACAAATAGCACATCACTGAAATTTCAATGGCAGCCCCAGAGCACTAGCAGCCAACGTATTCCATCTTAATAACAAGGCTCCTGCAATTCTGTTCACTTAACATTCAGTGCAGTTAACACATCTTGTTGCATCCAAATCCAGATACAAAAACCTTCAAATCAAACTATTTACCTCAAGTGAAGTCTGCCTTGAATAATTCCCAAAGTGGCAGAAAGCTAGGCATGGAGGATGAGAGGAGAGAGGAAAAGAGGACACATTTTCGTTTCATTTTCAAGAAAGCTTAAACTATTGAAAAATAATGTCACAGAGGCTCCTAAAGGCTCCTTCTTTAATGTGGCTATAGAAATTTTGACAGTTATTTTAACTAACAGATTGCAAAAAGTCATATCATCTTTTGTAAGTCCTGACCAGGTGGGATTGATCAAAAACAGGCAGGGAGTCAATAGCAAACAATTGGTTGTGGACTTGATTGCTTTAAACTCAGATAGAAGTGATCAGCCAGCCATTATTTCTTTGGATGCTGAGAAGGCCTTTGATATACTGTCTGTTTATTCCACAGTATTTTGAGTTTCCTTAAATATTTTTTGAAATGGATGGATATATATAATATATATTCAGCACCATCAGTATAGGTTATGACCAATGGTTGTATCTCATCCTTTTTTACACTGAAATGGGGTAGAAGCCAGGGATGCCCAATGTCTCCTTTGATATTCAATTTGTGCTTGGAACCCTTAGCATGTGCTATTAGACAAATTCCAGGATCAATGGAGTTGTGACTGTTGGCTCAGAATTTAAAAACATTCTTTTCACAGACTATCTTTTGTTGTTCATTTTCAAAGGCCCAGCAATTGATCCCTGTTTTGATGCAGTTGATTAATAATTTTAGCAAAACAGCTGAGTATTGAGTTAACTGGTCCAAGTCAGAAATACTGCCAGTGAAATGTAAGACAGACTCTTGTGTATTTGAAGCAAGGCAATTTCAATATTGTCCAAATACTATTACTTATTTGGGTATAATTATCTCTAGGCCAGCAGTGATTCCCACACTTTGATCCTTGAGCTTCTGCTCTCAGAATTTCTGGACATTGGCCATAATGCCTGGGGCTTCTGGGAGCTGAAGTCCAAAAAATATGTCGAACCAAAGTTTGGAAATCTCTGCTCTAGGGATTTATCTCAGATGATTAATCTTAATACAGTGGGCCTTTGCTGGAGTGTGTTTCCAGGACCCCCCATGGATACCAAAATCCATGGATGCTCAAGTCCCATTATATACAACGGCAGAGTAAAATGGTTTTATATAAAATAGCAAAATAAAGGTTTGCCTATTGAAATTCATTCATATATATATATATATATATATATATAGAGAGAGAGAGAGAGAGAGAGTGTATTTTCAAGCCGTGGATGCTTGAAGCCATGGGTTTAAAAATCCATAGAAAAGGAGGGATGACTGTATAAATAATCTGATAAAAGATACTCCACCAAGATTTAGAGGGATAGATGTACTTAAAAATGTGTCTATGGGGTAAGATAAACACAATAAAAATGAATATTATACCAAGGGAACACCCCCCAGGCACCTTCTTAGAAGACAAAATAAACCAAAACAAATCAGAATGTACAATGCATGTAAACTATAAGAATTTTCAGAAAGGAAGCTAGACTACATGTGAAAGGGACCTAGGAGTCCAAGTAGACCACATGTAGGACATGAGTTAACAGAGTGCTGCGGCATCTAAAAAGGACAGTAGTATTTTAGGCTGCATCAATAGAAGTATAGTGTCTAGACCAAGGGAAGTAATAGTGCCACTCTATTCTGCCTTGGTCAGGCCTCACCTAGAATACAGTGTCCAGTTCTGGGCACCACAATTCAAAAAGGATGTTGACAAATTGGAGTATGTCCAAAGGAGGGCCACAAAAAATGGTGAAGGGACTCGAAACAATGCCTTATGAGGAAAGACTTAAGGAGATGGGTATATTTGGCCTGGAAAAGAGACAGTTAAGAGGTGATATGATAGCCTTGTTTAAGTATTTGAAGGGGTGTCACATTTGAGGAGGGAACAAGCTTGTTTTCTGCTGTTTGAGAGAATAGAACCCAGAACAATGGGTTCAAACTATAGGGAAAGATAATCCACATAAACCTTAGGAAGAACTTCCTGATAGTAAGAACTGTTCAACAGTGGAACATGTTCCTGCATGGCAGGGGGATGGACTGGATGGCCCTGTGGTCTCTTCCAACTCCATGATTCTATGAATATACTTTTTCCTACCTTTACCCATACAAGGGCGTCTAGGCACTAGCAATCTCTACAGATAGCTTTCTTTACATTCTGTTCCCAGGACTATCTTGGTTATTTTCTCTGCCACAGCAATGTATAGGTAGTGTTTACTCCTAGATAGTCATCAGTCAAAAAAAGATAAAGTATGAACTTGGAAGTTATGAAACTGGCTAACCAGAATGCACAACTGGGCAAACATCCAGTTCTATTTATACTTCTTCATGAAGCTCAGTCCAGCAAGTATTTTTCTCTGTGCAAATTCTTCAGAAGCTGGCAGCATGTGTGGCCTCTACATGATCAGTGCCTGGAGTGAACACAGGCAGCAGCCAAGGGATGAGAGAATGTAAGGTCCAAAGTGAGCATAGCAAGATGCAGTCACTGTAGGCTGTAAGAGATGAGAAACTGCATTATCAAACCAAGGCAAGTGTTTGTTTCAAAGGGTCAGAGTACAGTGAGCTCAGATATGATATACAGTCTGGCTATGTCATGATAACCATACAGAGCAGATGTATACCCAGGAACAAGAAGATGAGTGTGTGGAAAGAGAAGAAAGGCAAAAGTCATGATCAGAAACAGTGGAAGAAATAAATCTCAGGATGAAGCTGCCAGGCAGAAATTGAGACAGACAGATGCAGAATATTGGTCCAGGCATACAGTAAATTGGTATGCAGTATATCAGTAAGCCAGACCAATCAAAAAGGCTACTGACAATTTCAATTATTTACAGTTAGAAGGGAAATACTGTTATCTGTATAAAAATGGAAATAAGAAATAATTAATTTAATACATCTTTTATACATATCAAAAAGTACAAAGAAAAAAAATTACATCCCCCAAATAAACAAGAGAAATCTTCCTTGGTTTTTTTTAGTCTTAAGAACTATAATTTCTTTTACATAATTGATTAATGTGACATACTTTTTATGGGGCATGTAGATATGCTGACTGCTTTTAGTAAAAATGGAAACAAAAATGTTGGTTTATTGTTGTTGTAAAAAGTTTATAGAGGAATGACTTGGTTTAAAATAATTCTCCCTGAAATAATAAAACCCATTACTTGATTTAAAAAAGGAACAACCTTTTATCTTGGTAATTAGAATATAAATTCTAGCTTTTCCAAACAAATTTACCAGTCAAAAAAGATACTGCTGCAAATAGCTATTCTTTTAGATTTTGCTAATGAAAATACCTAAACATAGTGTTGCTAGAGAACCATATATGTGAAAGAATGAAGAGTTTATTTTCAGAAACTAAAATCACATATACCTGTCCTTCTTAAGAAAGGCTAAATCACATATAAATATGTTGACACAAAGACACTTTCTAAAATTCTTTGTTGAGTGTTTTATCTTCTGTTGTATTTACTGGTACTTTAAAAATCCTTTGTACAGCTAAGAAGAATCTTTCAATCATTGTACACACAATGAAGCCACCATTCTGCTGTGACAGCTTAAATTTTTAGATACATACATGATTTTCACATGTATAATCTGAGTATGACTATGAACTAACACCATTTATATACAATAAAGCCAATTGTACTTTATTGCATCCCAACCTGGACCGAAAGAATCTTGAAGCAGTGGTACTTGCACTGGTAATCTCTCGTCTTGATTTCTGTAATGCGCTTTACATGGGACTACCTTTGTACCAAGTTCAGAAACTTCAATTGGTGCAAAATGCAGCAGCTAGACTGGTCACCGGAACACCTGGGTCAGACCACATAACACCAGTACTAAAATTGCTCCACTGGCTGCCGATTAGTTTCCGGGCGCAGTACAAAGTGTTGGTCATTACCTTTAAAGCCCTACATGGCTTGGGCCCAAGTTACTTGAAGGAACGCCTCTCCCTACACAATTCGCCCTGTACTCTCAGAACAATTGGGAAGAATCTATTGGATTACCCAAAGAGTAGACTAAGATCAACTTCCCACAGGGCATTTACTGCTATGGCTCCCAAATTGTGGAATGGCTTACCAGAGATCCGTCTTATTACCACCTTAGACACTTTCAAGAAAGCACTCAAGACAGATCTCTTCCTGTGAGCCTACCCCCCTGATCTGATATAACAATTATAAGACACTTCATTTTGAGCATGTATTGAAGTTAGATGTTGATATGGAATTTTTCTAGGACCAGTCTATTGTTGTGTTTTTTGAATTTTATGTCATTTAAATAAAATTTAACTGAATTTTAGCTAAATTTTCTGTTGTACTCCCACCTCGATCCGCAGGGAGAGGCGGGAAATATATAAATAAAAACTATTATTGTATACAATGAAGCAAAAAAAAAAAAAAAAAAAAACCAAACCTGCAGAATTCTGAAATATTTGACATGTCTGTTAGACATGTTCATTGGAGAAGTATAACAAAAGACCTTAATTTATTGCTTCCAGAAGCAAGAAAGGATATTGGTCTAGTCATCACCTTAAGAGGTCAGATAGTAGGTTTTTAATATTGATGATATGTGTTGAGCAACACAACATACAGACGTCTTCCAGCTATCTCATGTATGTATGATAAACCATGAAAGACGAAACAGAATGCCCTCTATTCTGGCATTTGGTATGCTGGAGAGAATACATATCCATTTTTTTCTTGTGCCAAAATTATATAAAGAAAGGGGTGGGGGAGAGAGACAGCAAAGGAAATATAAGGCATTGCCTTCAATAAAATCAAATGCCATAATATAAAGTTGATACCTATGTGCCACATATTTAGATGTTAGAAGCTGCAGTATTAGTACCACGACAAAAGGTTGCAGATAAGCCATTTCCATTGTCTAGTGGTTGATTTCCAAGATATAGGTAAATAGTGTAAGATCACACACACATTTGCAAAATGTTAAAAATTGCTGCAAGACAAAGTCAATACAAGTCATAATTTCATCTCAAATAAAAAAACAAATGAATTTAACTAAATCATATTTTAAAAAATATAATAATATTGTCCAACTAGCCTATTAACAAACTCTTCAAAGATATTCAGGGTGCTATAAAATCTCAGAATGATTTCTAAAAAATAAAGTGTTTTAAAAAGTATTTCCAAAGTATACAGAAAGAAATACTCCATAAAGCACTCTATAAATTTACGTCAATGAGACTTTGGTACTTATTTTCAGTGTATTTAACTTAACTGAAAGGTTTACATCTGATAATGAGAAGTATAAGTGTCATATCTGATCAGACTATAGGCCTATTCATGGCAATATTGATTAACCGCTTCTCTATGGGAAACTCATAAGCAGGATATCAGTGGGAAACCTGTGTGTGATTTCCCTGGCAAATGATATATAGAGCACAGCCTCTGGTAATCATATTACAACATATAAAGACAGCAGTTTCCAACAGAGCAACAATAACTACATAATAATAACATTTATAATGCCCATTCCAACAAAGGGTAGAACATCAAACCGATACAGTCAGAGACAACAACAATAAAAATAACATTATAAATATGTATAACCACCTGCCCAATATCCCACCAACCAACCCAGCAACCTCAGGCACAACTCAGCAGCTTAATCTGGTGAATCAAAGAGGAAGGTCTTCAACCCTTACAAAAATTTGTGAGGTCCTCCTCCAGCTGTATGTGTCATTGGAAAAGGCAATAATTCTTTGCTTATAAACCTGTATACCTTAAATTCTTAGATGGTGCATTCCATACTAGTCAAGTTGCCAAGTACTGGGAGAGATTAGAGTGCACAGCCCTAAATACAAAAACCAAGTCTGAAACAAGCTCTGACCCAAACTAATAGCCAGTGAAGGGACCTACAGGGTAAAGAAACAACTGAATATTTAGGAAGATTTAAAACAACCCAGATGTCACTGTTCTGTATTAGGGCCAGAGAAAGAAGAGAGCAAGGAGGCAAATCCACCAGTAGGCTATTACAATAATCCAGGTGTGACATAATCAAAGTCTGAACAAGCAAATAGGCAGTCTCAATGGTGAAAAGTCTATGAATCCTATGTCTGTTTAAAAGACGGAAATTACATGCCTTTGTTTTCACCTCCCTGTGTGGTTAGTCATCCAAAAAGAAACATTCTATAAGCAGTCCATCACGGACTTCCACACAGAAGTATCAGCAACTTAAAACTGGAAAATCTCTGTGTTATCAACACACAGCAACAAATAATAGAACAATTTCCAGACTAGCAACGATTTCTAGTTGTCATGAATCCCTTTCATTCATGCATTTATTCATTTAGGGATTCGTGCCATAAGGGTTATAGGTTTAGGGTTATATTAGGGTTAACATAGATTAATCTTATAGCTGGTTTAAATGTTAGATTTTATATGGGCTATTAAAAAGTGCTAGAAAGAGTTAGAGTAGTTGTTAAAGAATGTGCTTGTTTGTTAAGGTTGGAATGTGGGGGAGTTACCCTTCCAGCAGAGGCTTGGTCTTCAAAGGGCTAGAGATTGGCCTCTGTGATGGGAGGGGGAATATAGCTATGTGGTATTACGATAATAATAATAATTAATAATTTGTTTTATTTATATACCGCTATTCCAAAGATCATAGCGGTGAACAGCAAGTAAGCTAATTAGCAAGTAAGCAAATTTGCCCCCAACAGTCTGGGTACTCATTTTAGCGACCTCGGAAGGATGCAAGCCTGAGTCGAGCTTGGGCCCTTTTGCTGGTCTTGAACTCGCAACCTTGTGGTTTTGAGTGAATGGCTGCAGTACAGGCATTTAACCACTGCGCCACCAGGGCTCCGATGTTATGTTCGTTATATTTTTATATGATGGTATTTTGTGTTGGGGATAATGGGGTTTTATATTATAGTTAAACATATATGCTGTTAAGTTTTAATATTCATTGAACCTGTTGTGACTTTAATATCTGTGACTCAAGGTCACAGGTGTATTGGAAAAGATAAGGTGCCTGGGAACATAATTGTTTTAAAGAACTTGCCAGAATCCCAGATGGGAGGATGTGGTGCAGTAAAAGACGGGAAAATATCCCTGCACGGGAACAAGATGTCCAATTAATTTGCTTTATTGGTTAATGGGGTGGGGTTAGTTTATGGGGTTATAAAAACAATGTGTTTATGCTTTTTCTCATTCCTGACAAAAAAGTCACTTCAATTGCATGTATATTCTTCTTCAATAAAAGTTGTTCCTTTTTCAAAGTACTGCCTTTTGTGTTGCAAGAGGGGCTGCAATTGGGAGCCTGACACTAGTCATGGAGGAATTCACTATTTTGAAGATTTTGACTGAGTAGTCTGATACAAAGTCCATTATTTCAATTTAATAACAAAATATGAATCCACCAAATAAATACATAAAATGGTATTTAGTTTAATTTTATCCAGGCATTAGCATTCACTAACAGAACAAATAAACTATTCAAACTTTAGATCATTCTTCAAATTTGTACAGCGATAGCAAATTTAACTTGCAAATGATGATAACTCAAACCTTTTCAGAGTGATCTGCCTAATTAAAGCATTTACTTAGTGCATCAGTATGCATTACGTAGGTACTGAGCTCTGCAGATTTCTTTTGAAGTGCTAAATGGTGATATGACATAAAACTCTTTGCCTCTTATGATTACAGCTACTTTACATCTTCAAAAAACAAACTCTTCAGTACAAGTTTGCATATCTGTAGGGCAAAAACATGAAATTATTATCATCAATCCCCCCGTGGCACCTAAACAAAGGTTGGAGGCCATAACTCACAGTGGTTTTACAAAAGATCCACAGGCAATGAAACAGGCAAGATGATGGCTGGAGTGCAGGTGGCATAGGTCTAAGAGTGAATGCCATCTAAGATCAGTGAGCTCTTCTTGTATTGCCTATTAAGCATTGGTGAGGTTGGCGAGGTTGGCAAAAAAAAAAAAATCTTTCATTGCCTATATCATCTCTTCCTCAACTTGCTTCCTTGCAAATTATGAGGAACCTATTTAGCTCAGGCACAAAAAGCTAGCAGCAGAGTCCTTGAGTCACCTCCTGTAACAAATTTACAAGGCACTTTGAGGATAAAAAATCACTCATATTAGTTCAGAACTCAATACCATAGTTATAGCAGAGCCTGGGGAGCTGTCCAATGTACAAACCAACCAGTTTTCTTGGAATTAATTTCAGCTGTTGCAGCCTAATGATAGGAACAAGTTACTTGAATTAGTCCATCCCACCACATGTTGTAACAGAAATTTCAGGAAACTTAAAGATCTAGGCCTTGCATAGCAATGATTGACAAGAGGACCTAGTAAATTGAAAATCCATAAGTTTATTTCCAATTGTCGACAAAGGAAAACATTGAACTCAGTGGAATTCAAGTTCCAAAAAGCTGAGATCCCGAACAAGACAAAATGGCTCTTTTTATATTATTGAAGACAAAGAAGCTTCTTCAATACACCTGATTGGCTAATTACAATTTAAACATACAGAATTATTACAATCAGAACAGAAATACATGCATACATTAAAACTGCACCATCACTCCTTACCCCCTCCTTTAGGAATTTAGTAGCTTTCCTTCTAACCTTGCTTCTGAATATCAACAATGTATCCTTATCTTAAATTGTGTATATTATGTCTAATTCTGTTGGTGCCAGCTTCTTATGCGTCATGATGCTCTTTTTACTCCTTTGCTCTAATTTTCAGGCCTCATTTTAAAAACTATCTCTCTGGCTGACAAAGGTGACTCCATCTTTCTATAGCTTTCTATTTCAACAAGGAATTTCCACCACAAGCTTGACCCTTCCCCATCTCAGCAGAGGTGTCTTGGCTGAGAGGGACCAGGTGGTAGTAAATGGCAAGGGGAGGTGCCTGCTGCTTCTTATAAGATCCCAGTCTCCCTTTATCTATTTTACTTGCTCAGCATGAAATATTTTAACAAGATAGCTTTACTGATAAAACTACCACCCTTTCTCACTCCTTTTGAATGCTACAGTTTGTTTATTTTAATTGGAGGAAAGATACTGCTCACTTCCACTGTGTTTATTTTCCCCTCATCAGCAAGAAGCACCACAGAGAGCAGATGAAACACAGCATCAAATAGAAAATTCAAAGGCCTTATATAAAACTCCTTATTTTTAACTTGAAAATGCAGTAGACAGATACAGTACTAGTGTAGATTAAATATCTAAAGTTTTGGAAGATAAATAAAAAAATTGTTTGGCTCTTTTAATTTGCTAATATAGGCCCAGTAT
Source organism: Sceloporus undulatus (assembly GCF_019175285.1). Lineage (NCBI taxonomy): Eukaryota > Metazoa > Chordata > Lepidosauria > Squamata > Phrynosomatidae > Sceloporus > Sceloporus undulatus. The sequence continues at coordinate 213,754,632 of NC_056525.1, read as the reverse complement.
AGACTGGTGCAAAGCGCCTGCCTGGGGCCAATTTTAGGGCTCCAGAGGGCTGGGCATCCATATGTGCCCAGCCCTAATAGTGGTGCCCATGCGCCATCTTGCCATGGCCCTTCCACACAGAGCATGTGACAATGATGCACGGCCATCCGACGCCGCGAAACGGCACTTGTCGGAAATGGAGACATTATGGCACTCCTAACAAAGAAGCCGCTCTAGTGGCCTTTCTTTTTAGAGCGCACTGGGGCTGCATCATGGGTTGTATGTGGCACTGATGGGGGACAAAGACAGTCGACATAAAGCCACCTGTCAGTATCCCCCCATAGTTATCATTTCAAAAGTTGGAATCTCCAATGTTTTTAATAATTCAACTTCACGTTATCTTCATATCATTGATCCTTACAATCCTTACAATCAATAAGTTGGAGAATATTAAACAAGAGAATTAAAAATTGCATGGAAACAGCACATTAAGGAAACAGATCCTCAGACAAAAGTCTTCAGTTTAAAGATCAGGGCTTGGGATATCTATTAGTCCAACAATTCTCTACAGAGAACTATGTGGGGCACACGATTGTGAAAATGACAGAAACGAGAAAAACAATATGATCTGCTAGGTGTGCTTGGGTGAGTTGATCTGCATTTTAAATATTGGCGCGGATACAGACCGCCAATTTGGGGCGGTCTGGCCCCGCCCTTTCCCCGGAGTATCGGGGCTTCAGGGCTACACGGCAGCGCTGAGCGCCCGATCTGCCGCTTTCGGGCTGCGGGAAGTGGCAAAGGCGCTTCCCGCAGCCAGAAAAGGGCGGTTCCCTGGGGCTCTCAAGCCCAAGGACACCCGTGGCGGGCGGGGAGCAGAGAAGAGGAGGCCGCTTGCCCCTTCTCTGTTAGTCCGTGGGCGCAGCCTTCAGACGCTGCCGCCAGCGGACTAAAACCCGGACGTAGCTCCGAATGGAGCTCCCTTCCTGCTCCGTGTCCAGGGCGCACTAAGCGCCCCTGGCGCGAGGAGCTACTACGTCATGGCCGCCCGCCGCCCGTCTAGAAGGCGGCGTCGCCGGCCAGCTGATGTCTCACGGCGGCGGCTGTCGGAAGGGCCGCCGGCCCGTTTATGCGTGTTCGCCACACATCGGGTTCAGGCGGTGCGGAAGCACCGCCCTTTCGTAACCCTATGTGCGTGCGAACACGCACACTAAACTGCCGGTCTGTAACCGGCCCGAATCTCCCTCTCTACCGTCCCACACCAAATGTAGCCTGTTTTGGAACTGAGCATTCCAAAACAGTCTAGGGATGGAGGACCCAAACATCACCACTGGGAATCAAAGGAAAGTTCATCAGTGATGTGTGGAGGACTTCTCTAATAGAATTTCAGTTGATTCAATTGTTATTTATTATTTGTTTTTATCTTGTGTTCCTCCAATTACTCAAGAAAATAGCTAGACTCTTTAGTCCCTTTCTGGCTGAAAGAGTTTTGACTCAGGACCCAGTCACAAATCTAAGTCTACCACGCAGTGCCTCGATCTTGTTTGACTAATGAACAAGTGCCAAGCAGGCTAAATAGTGTTGAACAGATCTACACAAGCAATTGGTCCAAGAATAGTAATCCAATGTAAGAGAAAAGTAATCAAGAGACCATGCTGGCCTCATGTGGTATGTTATCAATGAAAACTGCAAATAACCCAAGGACTGGGATCTTACCGGGCACGGCTCTTGGTCTTCTTAGGAGATAATAATTCTTCAGCTGTGATGATAACGCAATAGTGGACAAAGATCAGGATGAATCTGATTGAAGACCCATCAAATTGGGTTGGGGCCCATTTAGGTATACTCCAGAGAAGTGGCAGCACTTGAAAACTGGTATTTGCTCCATCCACTAGCACATATGTCCGAACAGTTATTTGGTTCGTTTTAAGATCTACAGTTGTCCCCCCACATTTGCAGTTCCAACCCTCTAAAAGAGCAATGGTCAGAACCTTATGAAGAACCTTCATGGACATTACTAGGTAAAAATAAAGGTTAAGGTTTCCCATTTGAAATGATGTCCTTTTGTGTCTGACTGTAGGGGTGGTGCTCATCTCCCTTGCTAAGCCGAGTGCCAGCATTGTCAAAGATGACCCGGTGCGTAGGGCAGCCTGACTGCATGAAACGCTGTTACTTTCCCACAAAGTGGGTACCTATTTATCTACTCTCCTTTTACATGCTTTCATGTAGGTGGCGATAGAAGCTGGAACTAGTGATGGGAGCTCACTCTGCTCACCGTGCTGAGACTCACTGCTCACTTGCTGACTTTGATCATCGATGTCAGCCATCTTAACTACTGAGCCACAGTGTCCCTTCATTAGTACGTTAATAGGACTATACTACCCTAAATTCATCCAGTTTTAAACTACTCTTTAAAAGCAGCGGCTCTTGAGCCAACAGTGGACCGCTATGGCAGGCTAGGGGGCACGCATTAACTTCCACCAAGACCTTGGGTAAGCCATACCCAACCACACACTCTCCTCCACAGTGGGCACATAGGGATTCTTGTGATGTTTTCGGCCCCTCTGGGCTGTTTTAGACCCCCAGCGAGAAGCCCTTCTTTTTTACAATGGAAGTGACTGGGAAGGATAGGCCCACTGGGCTAGGGTGGTGTTACAATCAAAAGCATCCTCTTGTAGGCAACACCTCAACAGTGACTCTCCCTCTAGGAAGTCAGGCTGATTCATGCATTTTGGTTTTGATGGGCTGTTCAACTGAGTGTGTTTTGCCTTTGAAACCACTCAAGTTGTTTTAATTGTCCAGTTAAAATTCTTTTAAGCAAGTCTAGCTGTTTTTAAAAGTTTATTCATATATTTATGTTTACGTTCATCCATGTACACTGTCTTGAGGGCTTGGTATGGCAGGGTGAGGATTCATACATATCTTTTATAAATAAATGGAATTCTGAAAGACTATATTAGAATCTGGTTGAGATAGGAGTTCTGAAGTGTTATAAGAGGTCTGAATCTGGCCGAAAACATAGATAAGTTTACAATTGAAAAATCTAATAAAATAAGAAATATCTTTCCGTTATTGTCCAGTATTCAGGTCTTCAAGTGCTGAATGCTTTATTAGGACAGAGAGAGAATCCATAAAGATTATATTTCATGGATGACTTCAGGAAGGCCACTGAACAGAGAAAAGTTGTCAATTATGCTAAGCTAAATGTACTTAAAACAGATTACATGTCCATTTGGAGGAGGATCACATTCAGAACCAGTCATTCGCTCTTTGAGGATACTCAGAATCAATGTCATATTATTTTCACAACACTGTCCTGGATTCAGCCAAAAACATGCTTATGATGCCATTATAAGATTATGTTAAACATACTGGCACAATTAGAATTAACAAATCCCTCAATGTCAAGGTGGACTTAAGCAAGGGTTTTTTTTGCTCAGGTCCATTTCCTTCAATTAAATAATGTCTGTATTAGAAAAAGAGAAGATGTTAGATACGTTTAACATCTAATATTTAATGCTGTGGTGAGAAATTATTTGGCCCTCTAATGCTGAGCGTGTGTTAGGAAAAAAAAGTACAGTAGGAAATCCCTACTGCTAATTTTTTATTTTACAAGAGGTGTGGTTTGTCTGCGCGCCTTTACCTGTCAGCATTTCCTCTGCATATGGTATACTTCTGGCTGGAATCTAAATCCCAAATTAAAGCAAATTTGGAGTGCTCATTGGACACTCTGTAGGCTGCAAAGCGTGGTAGGATTGGCTTACCTGTTTCAGTAAAAATGATTGTCTTATCAATTAGTGTGACTTTTACCTAGGTAGAACTGCACTAGATATTGGGAATACCCTATATACTCATGTAAAATCTGATATTTAGCAAATATGAACCAAAAAACCGGTTGACTATCACAGGTATGTAAGCACTGTACTTTACTTCTTTTTGAAAAAAAAAGGACAATACGGAAAGCCATTGGAACTAATCTTTGAAAACTCCTGCCGACGGAAACCTGCCGAATTTTTTTCTTCCCTTTTCCTTTTTTTTTTTTTTTCTTCTTCCTCCCCAGCAGCAGCCGGAGGCGGCAAACCTTTGTCCCCCATCTTCAAAAAAAGGGAAAAAAGAAAGATCCCAACAATTATGTCCATTTCGTGTGATCATCAATACCAGGAAAGATTCAGAGCCGATCTTACAGAGAGTCTGTGAACATTCTAGAAAGCAATTCCTCCTCCAAAAAGTCAAAACACGGGTCGGTTTCCGCCGATAACAAGTCAACCAGGACAAATCTTCTTAATCTCTTTTTCGATAAAAATTACCAGCTTGGTAAATTAATATAAATACTAAACTTTTCTTTATATCCCGCCCTTCCCAAGATCCGGGCGGTTTACAGCATGGTTTAAAACAATGGTGCCATAAACCACTATAAAAAATACAATTATACAGGCTAACCATACATCAATTAAAAACAATTTAAAACTAATAAAATTAAAAGCCACTTCGCCCAAACCTCATGGCCACAGAAGAGGAGGAGGCACACAGGATTTTTAGTGGGGAATGCCTCCTGTTGGAACAGAAGGGTTTTAAAGTCTTCTGAATTGGGCCAGTGGTGGTAGTCGAGGGAGCTCGGTGGGCCAGCGTCTTCCAATGGGCCTGGGGCAGCCGTGGAGAAATGTCCCTCCGTGTGGTGGGGATAAACCTAGCCCCAGGCACCTTCGTAATTGTGCCCAGACGTTCTGGGCGTTGCGAAGGCGGAATGTATTGGGAGAGGCGGTCCTTAGGTATCTGGGCCAAGCCATTTTAGGGCTTTCACGGTAATCACAACGACCTTATCTTGACCCGGAAGCGAATGGGCAGCCATGGAGGATATTTCACAAACGGTGTTCATATTGGCTGGTCTGAAACGCCAGGTGACCAGCCGTGCTGCCATATTCTCACCATTTGCAGCTTCGAGTTTGTATACGGTTGCCCAATTGTACGAGTACACATTGCAGAAGTCCAGTCTCGAAGTTACCACGAGCCTGTACAACAGTTTCTAGGTTCATCTGGCCAGGTATGGGTGCAGCTTGCGAATAAAGCCGAGCTGGAGACAGTGCTATGACCGTCGCTTTCACCTGAGCAGTCCGATGGGACGACGAATCAAGAAGAAGCACCCCCAGACTGCACAAGGAGTATTCACCGGGAACTTGACACCGTTCAGGACAGGTGGAACCACCTGCATTCATGGACCAGGAGACCTATCTACTAGTACCTCCGTTTTCTCTGGACTTCAATTTGAGTCGGCTTTTCCCTCATCCAGACCATTATTACTGGATCTAGACATGCCTAGAGAGGAGAGACGCCCTTCCCCAGTCATGCATCAGTGGCGAAATAGAGACAAACTATTTGCGGTGTCATCCGCGTCCTGATAACCCCACGCCCATGTCTCCGGATGAATCTCTCCCAGCGGTTTCATGTAAATGTTAAATAGCATGGGAGACAGAATGGCTCCTTGAGGGACACCGTTTTAAGGACCGCTCGTCGGAGCACACGTTCATCCAAGCTGCCCCATCTGGGCCCTCCCGGAGAGGGTTAGGGACCGGACCCAATGGGCGCAGTGCCCCCGATTCCACATCTTGCCAGGTGTCCCAGAAGGATACCATGGTCTATGGTACGAAAGCCGCTGAGATGTCCAAGAGCACCAGCCAGGGGCCACGCTTCCCTCTCGATGCCCCAGAAGACGGAGATCATCGACCAAGGCGACAATGGCCGTCTCAACCACGTAACCCGCCCGAAGCAGTTTGTGAAATGGGTCCAGATATCCGTTTCATCAAGCCGCCGAAGTGGATTGCAACGCCCTCTCGATCACCTTCCAAAAATGGAGCAGCGGAGCGGCGATATATTATGTACCGAGGGGGGTCGGGGAGGGCGTTTTTTAAGGTTTTTACATGGCCATTCTTGGATGGAAATGCCTCCCTCAGGGAGTGTTTACTATCCGGGTACCAATTAAGTTGCGCCGGTCCCCCCTGGGCCGTAGCAGAGGGGACAGGGATCGGGAGCGCGGTGTTCCGAACACTTCCGAGGATCTGTCACATCTCGGTACTGACCAACTGATCCAGTTTTAACGGAGTCCAGGAGGCTTGGGCCTTACCTGGTTTGCTGAATGTTGGCGTTAAGAGCCTTCGGCTTATGCGAGGGTTTTATCGCGAAGACGTGTTTAAAGCGGCAGCGCCTTGAGGTTCAAGGATGGTTCGGGCAGGAGGGGTGAGGGCTCCCTGACCACCCTGAACACTGCTGGGCGTCGCGGACGCGAACGAGCAGCTTAGACGAGGTTCTTGTGTCGTAGTGTCTCGTAGTCCTTAAACGTGGTCTGGAGAGCTTGTCGGTGAAGTCGAGGGGTTTGGCCGCAGCCTAGCGCGAGCCGCTTCTGCCGGCGGGTGTCGTAACAGGGCTTACGTTTGGAAGCGGGCCGAGAGAGGGGCTTGGGAGCGATCGTGGTATAGCCCAGAGAGACGGTATCCAGATACGGTGAGGGCTCAACAGGTCCGCCGTCTTCCAACCGTGGAGCCTTAAGGCTTCCTGGAACCTTGGGTTCCATCAGCTTGAGGGGGACCATCCTAACAGGTCGCCACCCCGGGGGGGATTGGGTTAGAGGCCTTGATTTTGCTCCACCGGAAGTGATCGTCCATGGAAAGGGGGGAAATTAGTATTTCGCCCACGGATTTCCGCACCGAACAGGAGACCACATCGAGAGTATTTCCTGCACAGTGCATAGGGACCTGTATGAGCTGGGAACGGCCATGGCCGCCATGGTATCCCATGAATTCCCGAGCCGCACCAGATGGACCAGGTGGCCTATGAGGAGATGTTGACTTCACCCCGGGACACGAAGCGGGCGTCTCCACATCAGCTCAGAGGACAGCTGTGTCAGCTCGTTAAGGGAATTCGCTAATGCACGGGGTGGGCGACTACACTAACCGCATCCTAGAACTGTCCCTAGCCTTTAGGGTCTAGGTACATACACTCGATATAGGAGGTTGGATGGTTCCTGGTGCGGGACCACGGTGTCCTATGTATCAAGGCCACACACCCCCGCCCACCTAACCTGCGCTGGTCCTTCACGAGAAAACCCAGAGGCAGGGCCTGAGCCCACCACAGACTATCCTTCAGGCCCAAGCCAGGTTCTCGGTTAATGCAAAGCCAGGTCACCACTTACTGTCCTCCAAAATATCGTGGAGGATGTGGGTCTTGTTTGGTTGCTAGACTGGCATGCCACAGGAGCAGCGACAGGTTTGTGGTTACGGTTGGTAGTGACCCTCCGGGTCCTTTGGGCTTGCGGAGGGGACCGGCAGGCGAGATAGATATGATTGATCGATCACGCCTTCCCCGAACGCACAGTCCCTTTCCCACCACCATACTCCCCCTGCACCACACAATCTCGATTGGAGCTCCGCCGCCAGTAGTGATGTTATCCCCGGCCAGGCATCCCCCGCATTCACTATTCCTAACCCCCAACCCTTCTATGGCCTGGACGAGCAGGGTTAGCAACCAGTTCTCTGCTATTGGGCTCTAGTCCAAAGCCCCCTAGCCGATAACACCTGCGCATTTGCGCAGTTACCGCAGCGGTGCTCCTTCCGTCCGTGGGCGGCCACTCCCGGGCAGTGCGCAAGTATGAGCACCCTCGACCCCCCGTGTGAGGAGCCGCCGGCCGGAAAGCGCGGACGTGGGCGGTGGCAAAAGTCCGTGCGGGCGAGGAGCGGCAACGGGGGGCTTGGAGCAAAAATCAGGATGAACAGTACATTTGTTGTTACATTGCTAGGGGATTGGCAGGTTTCATATTGATTGATGGAAAATGAAATTTGTGGCGTTGTCAAATAAATCGAACAATATGCGGAGTTTGGAAAAGGTATAGTTTTACTGGCTAAATTTGACCTTTAGTAAAATACTGTTATTCTTTTATTAAATGCAAGCACATACAGTGAATCCCAATTACTAAAGGGAGCCTAAGGGATATAGGGGATTGGCTTCCTTAGTACCTTCGTCATGTGGGTACAGGTTGGTTGCCTCAGATGTTGCTGTCAATACACAGTACAACCATGTTGGAAGTAAGGCCCACGTTATTTGCAACAATTGGTAGGGTTGGCACAAGCAGAGGTCAGGATCGTGGCAATCAACCACCCAGGTAGGCCTGATCCAAACCGGGCACCCACCGGTGCGGGATGACTAGGGGCTAAGGACACAGCTTGACCGAAACCTTGTCTTGCGTTCACCGTTCCAAAGCCCCTAGGTCACCGGGGCGCTCGCGTTCTGGCCCCCGCAAGGCCAAGCCTGCCTATGCCCCCGGGGACCTAGTGACTCCACCGGCTCCATAGCCCTGGTACCACAAGCGCAGTCCTGGCCTAGGCGGCCGCAGGTGTGGACTAAAAACCCCTAACAAAGCGGTGGGCGGGCGGGAGAAGCACAAGACTGTCTCCGCGGTGCGCGAGCCAAGGCAACCGGATGAGGGAAGGGCCAGCAACACGGCCGTTAGATAGGCCTAGGCCCCTCCCTCCCTGCGTGGTGGCGGGGCCCCGCGCCAGGGGCCCAGCCCACCAATGGGCAGCCGTGGGAGGACGGAGCCTCGCACCAACAAAAGCGTCTCCGAGCGTGCGCGGAGTGGAAGGCCGCCCCTTCGCCCCTGCGCACGATAGGAGCCGGGCAAGCCCCGAGCCTCTGGGGCTTGTCCGCCGTGTTAGCGGCAACGGTTGCCGGGAGGCGGGCGGGACCGTTGGCTTTGAGATAATGGGGTATACTGTACCCCTGGTTGAGTGCCCACACACTTCTGGCAATGAATATTAATATCCTTCCATGTTCTTCGCCTTTTATATTGTACACTCATTGGCCCATAGTACATATATGAACAAGAAGAGTAAAAATATCCCAGGACCTAATATATTACTATGAGACATTAATGTCACATTGCTGAGGGCTCTTCTCAAGGGTCTTAAGTGATGGTTCATTATGTCAAAGGTGAATACAAAAGACACCTTGTTAATACATTGCAGAATTCCTCTCCCAGGTAATCACACAAAATTCAGCTTAATAAAATTGAATGGTAACCTATAAAATTATAAATATAGGGATTTATCTATTTTGGAACAAAGGGGACAAATGTGATTATGTACCCTTACCTACTAGAAGACACAGATTAAGATCTGTGAAACAGTAATACCTTTGTGACAGTCGAAGGCTTTCCTGGCGGCCCATCCCTGTTTTTTGTGGGTTTTTCGGGGCTGTGGCCATGTTTTATAAGAGTTTTATCGTCAGGAATGAACTCTTATAGAACATGGCCACAGCGCCGAAAAAACCCACAAACAAAATAGTAGTCCCTTTATTGGACCACCTTCACTGGCTTTTCATCAGGCAAAGATGTATATAAAAAGGCAGAATCAAGGTTTGTTCTTCAGATTGATTAAAAAATATCTTCAAGCCATAGGTAGCTGAGTGTTTTTATGATTATATAATCCCCTCCCATAACCCTCCATCCATTTTATTGAGATTTAAACTTTTGATTATTGGAAAGGAACACTTACAAAAGCTCATTTTATCTACTGACCCTTTGCCAATAAGAGGTGCACTGTAATGGTACTTCTTACAATGAAAATGTCCAGAATTTTCTATCAGCTATGTAGTTATGTAATCAGATTGGTTATGTCGGTTCTCCAGGCGACCCCCTCCTCAATGCTCACTTACCAGGCAGCAGCCGCTGGATAAATTTGTTAAATTTTGAATTATAGTTTATCACTCTGGTTATTAGAAGTGCATCTAAACTGCAGAAAATAATGCAATTTGACACCACTTTAATGGCTCCATCCCACAGAATCCTGGGATTTTACTGTTGTGGGGGACCCAAAACTCTTGGCAGGAAAGGCCTTGTAAAGCCACAAATCCAGGATTCATAGAATGGAGCTACCGCACTTAAGGATGTCAAACGCATTTTCTACAATGATGATGCACCCTAGGTATAGTTAAAATTAAAACTAAAATTTCTTTTACAAACAAAATTGCCAGTTAGACAGGTACTTCGCTCAGAGGTTTCTTTCATTAGATACTGAATTTTAGCTAGATTTTTTATGTTATTGTTTTTTCCTATTTTAATATATTGCCACATATAATTTGCATATGGAACTTATATGTTTTAATTATTAGAGAAAATTTTATCCTGTTGTATTGGCTTGCATTGCAGTGCATTGCATTGTTTGCTTGTTGTTCACTATGGCTTTGTGCTAAAGTAATAAATGATTGAATTGAATAGTGAATTGATTAAGAATGAACAAGATAAATAAACATTCACTATTTTTAAAGGAGAAGAGAAAGAGATCGTTTATCTTGTAGATATAAAGCATGTATTTTCTTATTCACAGTGAAGCCCTAGAAATGCAATCTCTACAGCGGGGACTGTATAATATCCATGTTTCATTGCATGGCTTTTTAAATTAGAAAGATATTTTCTACACCAGTACCAACTTAGTAGTAACATGTCTCAGCACTAACATTACTCATGGTTTGCTTAATTTACTATTGCTGCCTGTGATGTCTTACCAGTGTTCACACTAAAGTGTCTGATTTAGATATCAGACTTTATTATTATTGAGAACAATGAAATAACAATATTGTAAATTGTCATGAGATCTTGAAACTAACAGGAGGGGCATCAAAAGAGCAGCTTGAAAAAACAAATGTATTGCTATCCAAAATTACTGGTACACATCAGCACACTATTCTATGACCTGAGGAAGATAAGAAATAGATGTCATAGTGCACAAGCCATTGCAAGTCCATTCCATTATGGCTCTGAAATCTAACTGTAGTTTTTGAGTAGTCATCTATGCCCTTACACGACTGGGACTTGAACACTACTTAAATCCATTCAAGTTCCAGAGTTGAGTAGCTTTTGACAGTAACCCCACCCCGTCAGGCACCAGCATAAATGGCGCTAAGAGATGCTTACTCAGTGCCAGTGTCTGTTGTAAGTCTGGCAGACCCGAAAAGAAAAGAAGGAAAAAGGGCAGGTTGTGTGACACACAGATGACCACTCAAAGGACTGGTATAGTAAGAAACCCATCCTTCTTTCTTATGGTCTCTGTGCCTAACCATTGGGTACACAGTGGCGAGGTCAGCTGAGGATAGATGACATGACTGCCCATCCAAACTTTTGCCCGTTCCACATGGGCCCCCTATACGTGCCGAGTACGTACTAGGGTTAGAAGGGGCGTCCTTTCCGGACACCTCTAACCCTGTATGTGCTCAGCGCGTACAAAATGGCGACACCCATTCTACACGGGCGCCGCCATATTGACTTCGCGGACGCCTAGCGTCTGCACGTCGCGTGGCACATGAAGCTGCAAGTGCGCCATTCCGCCTTGTGGCATCATTAGCACGCCACAAGAAAGAAGCTGCCTTTGCAGCTTCTTTTGATGCGCGGGACAGCCATGCGGTTTGGCCGCTGAGGCTCCTCCCCGCAGCAAATGAAGAGCTTTTCAGACTGCCTTTTGGGTGGTCTGTAAAGCGCCTTATCCTATCACAACTTGCTCTAGTTGAGCCAGTACTAATGGCTGAGGTGGATGGATGGGACCAGGTCACTGCTTGACACCTCTACCAGGAAACAACCCAGAGCCATGTGTTAGAGGTGGAGACAGGACAGGCCAAGTGGAATTGCAGCTCCAGAAGCGGAAGTTTATTAGCAAGCTGGTATGTCTAATGTTGTAGTCAACTACTAATCTCAATAGCTTCTGGGAGGGAGGGAAAGGGGAGACCACATTTCTTGGTGCCATCATTAGACCAAATGTCTAGTAGATTTTTGGAAGAGGCAGTAGGGGGTTGTAGATGCCAGGGCCACCGATACCTCCCAGATAACGTCAACCATAAAACACTGACAGCTTTAGGCTCAAATGGCTTTTGCATCCACTGGGACGGAACCACATTGGAAAACGGATCCGGACTGGTGTATGTATAAAGGTGCCATGCCCCTGCTTACAGTTTGGCTTCTGAGATGAAGCAGATATACCCAGCAGCTCGCCCCTGACTCTGCAAATGATCCTTCCTCAGTTCTGTCTGAGGTAGAAGAGATAACGCTCAAGGAGAAGGCGTTGGTGGCTTGTGGAGACTGTCTTCCTCCCACAGGTGTAGTGAGAGGACAATATGCTGTAGTAAGGAATGCCTTCCAAAATATGGGAAAAACAAGGGAGGTGGGGCTGAGTCGTGTGCTTTATAAGGCTGGAAACACTGATTTGCTTCCTGAAGCCTGCATTTACAAGACCTAGCTACAATTATGGCCTTGGACTGCTCATGACCTTGTTTTCTGTGAACTGTGCATAGGATTCAGCCTCTTACTTTGACCTGATTGAAGTTGGATTCTGCTCACTTTTTATTGAGGGTCTTCATGATGCCAGGGGAATGGACGGAAGCAGTCATCTAGGGACCATGCAGGTGCCGTGCCTCAGGTGAAGCATTGTGTGTCTTAATGTCTGACTTTGCCTGTGCCTGTTGAGCAGAGTAGGTTGAATGCAGGATCTAGAGGTAGTTCCAGGCAAGAAATCTGGAGAGGGTCATGAGCCAGGGCTGTCTCAGCCATTATGATGACACTAGAATACAGTCTGCCATGCCCTCCTACACTTTGGTGAGTAGGGATGTTAAGAATATTCTCCAAATTCGAAAATTAGTAAAATATGTCTATCGTAAAATTTTGAAAGCATTTTATAGAGAGAAGAAATTCTGATCACTTCTCGATCATGAGTAAGAATTTTGATTTTTAATCATTTCCAAATGAGTGAAGAGACGAAACTTCCAGCTGACAATTGGGATGGTCAGGATTTGGGTATTTTGCATAGAAAAGCTACCATTCCTCCTGGGTTTTACCAGAGGATTTCTTTGTTAGGGTGATCCCCCCCCTAACTTGTCTCACTCACAGCTTTGCTTTAAAAAACAAAAGAGAACAAAAGGGGAGGCCTTCTGCCCTTTATGCCATGCTCTGCCATTCAAATTCTCACAGAAGAGAAGAAGGGTGAAATCTTAGCATTGGATCATCTCATCCAACCCCATTTTTGGATACGTCACATTCTCTTATTATGGATACAGTCGGCCCTTCTTATACACGGATTTTTTATACATGGATTCAAGCATACACGGTTTGAAAATGTTCCAAAAAAGTATAAATTTACCTTGATTTCCATTTTTTATAGGGACACCATTTTGCTATGTCATTATATTTAATTGGACTTGAGCATACACGGATTTGTTATACAGAGGGGTCCTGGAAACCAAACTCCAGCAGGACGATACAGGGTCCACTGTATTTTGACTCTCCTGCCATATATATATATATATATATATATGAGCAAAATAAAAGTAGGTTTGCCTTAGGTCACCTTTGGAGAGGTTGTCATGCCCCTGCCTCTGAGGCTGAGAGAATGTGCACTCTCCTTGCCAATTCATTATTATTATTATTATTATTATTATTATTATTATTATTATTTTATTATTGCATGACCTTAGCATCACCATGGGAGAGGTGCAGAGAGGGGGGGGCAGGGAAATGTCTAACAATTTGTAAGCTGCTCTGATAGGCTTTGGCTGAAGAGCTGGGCAATAATAATAATATAATAATATAATATAATAATAAGTGCTAATCCCAGCTCAGCATGTAAATCCTGGGTAAGTCATATTGACTCCCTCAGGGACATTCTTAACCATCCTTGTCCAAAAGCAAACCAATATGATAAATAAATAAATAAATTATAACTTTATTATTTAAGAGGCTTTCTGAAATGAAACAAAACCAAAGGGCAGCGCAGAACCATAACATTTCATGGCTGAGCTGGGATCCGGACTCTAGCCTCCCGAGTTCACCATAGAAATCACTGACTGACCTTGCCAAGTCACATGCTCTCAGCTTCAACTCCAACTCCTAGGTTTCCTTCATGGTAGAAGAGGGGTGGTGGTTGGATGACTTCTTGGAATCCTTTCAAATGCTAGGTTTTATCCATCATGGAGAATTCCTGCCATTGCACCCCACCCTGCCCCTTTTCTCTTTTGTGAGGGTCACACTCTCTCAGCCTCAGAGGCAAGGCATGACCAACTTCTCTCTCTTGCACCTCTCCATGGGGATGCTAAGGTCATGCATATATAATATAATAATATATAATAATAATAATAATATAATTAATTGTCAGGAAAGTGGCAGAATATCCATGAATGAGAGAGTGTGACTTACCCAATGTCTCCTGTGGAGTTAGATGGCTGAGCTGGATTACACTCTAGCTCCCAGTTCACCATAGAAATTCACTGGCTGACCTTGTCAAGTCACAGGCTCTCAGCTTCAACTCCAACTCCTAGGTATTCCTTCATGGTAGAAGGGGGGGTTGGTGACCCCTGGCAATCCCTTTGAATGCTAGGTTTTATGCCAAGGAGATTCCTGCCATTGCACCCCACTCTGCTCCTTTTGAGGATTCCTTCTTGGCAGAAGAGCATTGCCATTTACCCCACCCCCTCCCTTCTCCTGTCTCAGCGTCAGGGGCAGCCCATGGCAAAACTCCTCTTTATGCCAAGAAAACCCTTGGTTTGTCCCATCTTCCAGTGCCATCCTGATGTGAACCGGGCTCAGACTACATGTCCTCTAGGATCCCATGTATTCTATGTATTACTTCATAGAGAAGGGGGTTGGACTGGGGTGGTCCTTGAGGGTCCCTCAACTCTAGCATTTCTTGTTGGGGCTTCAATCACAGTTTATTTGTTGAGACTGGGCTTCCCCCCTTTTGTGTGTGTGCCTTCAGGTTTTTTTAAGCATAGAATGTTTTTAAACATCTGCCCAACTTCCTTTTGAGATGGTAATTGAGTTTGAATGCAAAGTATTAGCGTATTATTCGACTTGTCTTTTATTGTCATTCTCGACATAAAATCTGTGAAAAATATTCGCTAGCTCTGAAGGGGAGAGAAGAAATCACCTTTTGAAAGGGGGACTTGTGGAACGAATATTTTTTTAAAAATTCTCATCAAGTTCTCAATGAACGAGAAGAAAAAATGGGTTTCTCAAATCCATATTGGTGAGTAGGGGAGGTGGGGGTGGGGAATAGGCAAGCCAATGACCTTCCAGATCCTGGAAAGGTTATCACTCAGTGAGTCCATGTCATGGGCTCCCTGTGCAAAAATGGTTGACATGGGTTCTCAGGGAGGCTAACTTGTTGATAGCTGGGATCCCACAGGAGCATACAATCAGGACAAACCCCTTGTGAGCCGTGAATAGTTGCTTGACTACACAGTCTGTCAATGTGTTGTTTGACTCAGAATGTACAGGACAACAAGAACTATGGAGTGGGGTATGGACTAGTCCCGCAGTCAGAATGTCACACTATTCATCATTGGGGATCAGGTACCTCCTGACTGTGATGTAATTCACTGATGTTGTCTGACAGGGTTGGACCACAGTGTGGGTGATGGAGGTCTTGAACTGTTTTCATTTCTATGGTATTGATGTGAAGACATTACTCTGGTTGAAACCACCTCCCCTGGATTGTATGTCCAGCACAGTGAGGGCCCCAGCCCGGCAAGAGGTATCCAGGCACATAGTTTAGGACTGAAGAGGAGAAAAGGGCACAACCCTGGGGTAGGAGAGGAAGAGCCACTAAGGAGAGTGCAAAGGATTCAATGTGGAACTCACAATAACAGCAGCAGCAGTAATTTTATTTACCTTTCCACCAGATACTTGTGAGAAGAGTGTGACATGCTGGATCAAGGTGCTAAAGGATCCAAAATTTGGGGGGGGGGGGGGGCAAATCTTGCACATGGTGTTAACCATAGTGATGGCTTGAAAAAACCTCAGTAATAAGGTTGTATTGATTGAACCCAGTTGAGTGGAAGGAAGGAGCAAAGCAACCGTGAAGCCATGTTGTCATATAAGAAGTGGGTCTAGGATGAAATTACATGAGATTTCTCATGTTAACTTGTTGTCCCATGTTGACTAGAAGAGTGCTGTCAATGTCCTTGCACAGCCTGTGCTCCTTTGGGACCACAATGAGCCAATTGTCCAGGTATGGAAAGATTCTTATCCCCTTGGTCCAAAGGTGGAAGATGACCCCTGCCATCACTTTGGTGAATATTCGGCGGGGGAGGGGGAGAGGCTGAAGGGCTGGATCATGGTTTTTTACAGCCTGTGTTCAATAGCAAATTGCAGAAGAACATTCAGTGTTCTTCTCTCATTGCCAAAAGCCAATTTTCTTTGCTGTAGAGTAAACTTTTAAATGTATTCCACTGCCTCACCTGCCTTGGAGTATAAAAGCCCATCCCTATCAAAGGGGAAGTGTGTAATTTGCTTCCAGATACCATTGGTCGAGCCTGCAGACTGAAGCTAAGTGTACAGTCTGTTCTTCATTTGTCTGTTATTATTTGTCTGGTGGCAAAATGATGGGCTACTTGCAGAACGAATACTGTGACATTCTTATGGTCCAATATTCTCGCACAAGAACTGCTGGTACCCCACCATACATTGGTAGTTAGGTACTCTGATGGCCAATGCAGCAAAGGAATAAGACTTCCTACTGATGAGATCTAGGTGGCAACCCTCTTTGTCCAGGAGAAAAGATTGGGATTTCCTAGTCGATTTTGATTGTTCTGCCTCGACTACAATCAAATTTGGCACCAGATGGGTAAGGAAAAAGGAGGTATCATCTACACGTACCTTGTAAATACTCTTCAAATGCTTGGAGGTAGACAGAATGGAGCCATGTATGGTCCAGGCTGGTTTAATAACTTCAAGCAGTGTTGAAAGTAGTGGCAGTATAGCTGGAATCATGGCCTGGGCATAAACTCTTTGGAGGTTGTTGCTTAACCTCAAGTTTAAGAGTCTTTCTGAGTGTCAAGATCAAGTTAGCAATCTGGGGAACTGCTATCGATGATGCCATGTACAGGTCAGACAGCAGACAAGACCAACTGGAAATGGTCATAAGTGATAATGGAGATCCCTTCTCAACACTACCAGTAGATAAGCCCGAGGAGGTTCTACCTATGGTGGTTGGTAGGTGGTTGTATGGCCTCAGAGGACATACAAAGTCCAAAGGATGACCAATAAGGCTGATGAAAAATGGGAAAGGGGGACGCAATAGGAGTTTTAAAAATATGTCACAGAAAATAAATAAATAAATAAGGAAATGAAGGACACTAAGAAAAGAAATATGTACTACTCAGCACTGAAGATCCAGAAGTGAATCACAGGACAAACAAAAAGAAACTAAAGGGAGTAGTTTCTTGGTCCTGTTTGTGCTGGTGCCCAAAGGGGTGGGGTTACCAACAAAAGCTATCCAGCTCTGGAACATTCCATGGATGGATCTGTGAAGGTGTAAGACCCAATTGTATGAGGCACAAAGATAACAAAGAAATACTGCTGGGGATGAGTTCACACACACACAGAACAGAAACTCAGTTTTACATTTGGTGGGGAAGAGGGAATAAAGGGAGTGATTTGCATAAAATGTACTTCTAAGTAACATTTTGTATGTAAATCAAATCTTTGGTTTGAACTCATAACAAGATCTAAGCTTATTTCTTTTTTTATTTTCAAATGGTGCACAATACTTCAATGAATGTTTATCGATGTAAAATTATCAGTGAGAGCCAGGTAATGAAATAAAAATTGCCATAGACTTTCTCACACCACTGAAATTTAAATATACTTTCTAAACCAGAAAATGTGCTTAGCTAGACTTCTATTTGCTAAGAAATATACACCAAGACTACATTGCTTTAGGGAGGGAAAAAGTTTTCAAAGCTAAGATTTCTGCTGCCCTTTCCTTTCATTACTAGCATGTTCAAAAGCCTTCCAAGATCCCAGCATGCCATAGGATTACTTACATAGGATTACTTGGAAATAAACAACTAGCAGATATTAGCATAAGCTCCTCATTTTGCTTATAGATAATACGTATTTGGCACATCAGTCATAAATACCTAAAATGCCCTACAGCAAACATTTAACTAAAAAAGAAATATTTCATCTTCTATGAAAATAGAAAAGTAATTTTTGTATTAAAACGTAACATGTTTAGGCAGAAGTGAGCAATTAAGAAAAACTGAAATCCTGTGAAGTCCTGCTGAAAGTAACCTAAACTGTGCATAGGACTGCTGTTAAAGTAGCTTGCTATGAGCTGTCCATTCCTCCAAGGAAGCTGAAGCACATGTTGAACACTGGAATGCAGGCATACGTATGTGTCCTTCATCTTACATGTATTTAGTGACATAAAAGGGTGGTCTTAATCATACTGTGATTTTTTTTAAAGATGTTCTTCTCTAATTATGAACTATTCAGGTTCAGTACCATGAATGACTTTGGATGGCATTAAGGATGGACTCATGTAGAAACTGAAACTTCGTAAGTTCAATATTATCTGCATTCAACAGTAAGAAAAAAAAGTCTTGGTGCTGAGATGAGAATTCAGCTGTGGATCCAGAATAATGCCCAATAGTGTGTGAACCTGGACTATTTACTTAGCAGTCTTCTACAGAAATGGAAGGTTTAAGATAAGAATAACATAACAAACTACAGAATGTGAATCAAATTCTGATACGTTTCAGCAACAGACCAAAATTTCAAAGCCTTTGGGCAACTCAGCTTACCAGATGAACTGATTGTTCTCAGAAGACACCATATCACTGATTCTCCTAACTGGCTCTTACTAGGATGGCCATAAGCCCAATTAGCAAGTGATCATCACCAAGTTTCCAAGCGTGTTTCATCCTGATGGGTGAAATGGAGTGCAAAAAAAAATCTTTATTTAAGGGGCTGAAATCCCCATTAATTAAAATCACATGGCCAGTGAGTAATTTCTGGCCAAGTGAATATTTGCAATAATACACTCCCAATTTAGTAGATGTCTGAAAAAATCTACAGTATATACAGAGAACGGCAACAATTTCTCAAAACACAGCACTATTTTCTTGGTCAGAAGAACAAACTGATTAGCATCAGTATTAGTGATTAATCATTTTATTTACCATACAGCCTTGTTGTTAATCCAGGGACCCTGTGATGTCAAACCAACAGTAGACAGCCTGCCCTGGAGCCACTAGGCAGGATAAAAAATGCCCCTCAACTAGTAGAAAGCATATTTTGTTCATACACAAAAAACAAACACAGACACAGAGAGTGAGATTGATGACCTATGACTTTGCAGAAGTAGACTGTATTGTGTTCTGACCTGAAAACTGGAGGAATTCAAAGTGTTTGTCCACAACTCTGCACAAGCTCAGAGTCTCACTCATGTGTGTGTTGGTATTATTGTATGCTATTTTTTATGCAGAAACACAAACTGTGATATTTTTGTGGCATGTCACTGTGAGGAATCTTCCACTGAGCCTGAAACAGATGGGCAGGAAAAAGTGTCTCCTGGCTGCTTCAGGGCGGTGTGTGTGTGCAGATGTCGCACACCCCTGGAGCGACCAGATGTTGTTCCAGGGCTACCTAGAGTGGCCCGAAGCCAGCCAAAAAAGGAGGGCAGAAATAGTGCTTCTTGCCAGTGGCCCATTCAAGGCTGCAGCAGTAGCCAGCTTTGGGACTGAGGCATTCAGTCGCCACAGTCCTGCACCAATCAGGGGTCATCTAGGGCTGGATTTGCCAGAGGCCACTCCAAGCTGCCAGTCTGCTTTGCCCCTGAGTCTTACATAAGGGTTTACAACACTACATAATGTATGGTCTCCTTCAGTTCGATTCTTCAGATCCAAGACACCACATAGATTCTTTAGCTTTAGGGTCCCTCAAATCAACCTGCTATTCTATAAGTCATAAACGAACAGCTTAGCCTAGTGCTTAACCAAAGGCCCACACAGACAGGAACGATAAAGCAGGCCGCAGTCACTCTGGCACTGATTGTACTGGAAACGGGGCAACCGCACAGGCCCAGCCCCAATTCAGGCCACCACTGCAGTTGGCCCAGTTCTTTAGCAAAGATGTGGCCTTAGCATGGCTTCTGGCCATGCTTGAGGCATGCACCATCTAAATGCTACGGCCCAAAGGCAAGCAGAAGCTGGGTTATTTGGCCCATCTGTTTCAGGCTCAAGACTCATTAATTATACAGAGAAAATTACTCTGCATCAAAACCCCACATTCTAGTTAAAGTCCCTACTGAGATATACATTTTTGCTAAATACTGCCCAAAAATCCCCAATAATTTTTAAATGTTGTTGCCATTAACTTTGATTCTATGAATTAGAGATCTCCAAGTTGTCCTATCTTCAACATGGAAGACTATCCATAGCTTTTTTTTTTAAATTTATCCATCTGCAATGCTGTCTTCCTCTTTTGCTCCTATTTACTACCTTACTAAGCATCTTGTGTTCTCATAATATGGCCAAAGTACCACAGTCTTAGGCGCTCTACAGACTACCCAAATGTGGTGTACTCCCGGTGATACTAGGGTTGGGGACTGCACAGCAACTGCAGTCCCTAACCCTAATATGGAGTGGCGCCGTAACAATGGTAGTGTCCCGTGTACATGGGAGCCATCATTGTGATGTAAACGCTGCGCAGTATCTTCACAGCACCGCACATTGCTTACATCTTGAGTGAGCCATTGCTGCACTCGTGACGTCTGCCCTGTGGTGCAAAACGACGACGTTTTTTCTGGGTTCTTTTTACTCTGGAGGGAAGCCACGCAGTTTGGAGGCCCCTTTGGGGCGGTCTGTACCATGCCTTAGTTTAGTCATCTTGGTTTGTAGGGTGAGTTCACAAATGCTTTGCGCTCTAGGACCCATGTGTTTGTATTTTAGTCATCCAGCACATTTCAAATGAGTGGATTTTTTTCTTATCAGCTTTGTTCGCTGTCCAGCTTTCACAGGCATACATAGAGATTGGAAATATAATTGCACTGACCATCCTGACTTTAGTATTCAATGATATATTTTTACATTTCAGGATCTTGCCTAGGTCCTTCATAGCTGGCTTTCCAAGTCCTAGTCTTTTCCTGATTTCTTGACTGCAGTCTCCATTCTGATTAACAATTAAGTCAAGATATGAAAAATCTTGGACTATTTCAATGTCATCACCATCTACTTTAAAATAATGTATAATGCCCATGGTCATTATTTCTGTTTTCTTAATATTCAGCTGTAAACCCCATTTTGCATTTTCCTCCTTGACTTTCTTCAGTTATCAATACAAGTCTATGCTTTTTCTACTAGTAATATGGTGTCATCTGCATAACGTAGCCTGCTGATGGTCCTTCCTCAAATTTCCACAACTCCTTCTTCCATATCTAATTATGTATGATATGTTCAGAATACAAGTTAAACAAGTTAATAGAATGCAGACTTGCTTGATCCCCTTGCCAATTGGAAGCCATTCCATTTCTCTGTATTCTCTACTTGAGTACACATTATGCATCAGGATAATCAAATGTTGTGGTACACTCCTTTCTTCAACAAAGAGCAATCCACAGTCAAGGGCATCTATCACCAGAGCATATAGTCCTTCACACAAATCACCAACAGTGGCTGCTCTTGAACTGCTTATAGTTTTCAATTATTTGCAAAACAGGTACATTATTTTACAATGATGGAACCTGAAAAGTTCAGGAAGATCCTTCAAATGTCAGAGTGCTTTCATGTGTCCTATTAACTCAGAATTTTTCAACCACTTATGAATGTCAGAGAATAAATATGATAGCACTGTAAGCATTTTACCTCCTCCTTCTCTCACTCTACTGCAGTAAAATCACTGGAGGCATGTATATATATTTATACCTCTTTGGTTTGTCACATGCTTCATAATCCAGTTAAAGAATATACTTCCAGCTGATGCTGCCTGATTGCATATGAAGAAAACTTTTAAATGCAGCTTTTCTCTTTTAACTGATTATATAAATGTATATATATATATATATTAAAAATATCATACAGGCAGCACAGGAATGTACATATTTCCTTAAGGGAAACATTATTGTTGCTTTTTCAATTCTAGGGGTTTATTTGCTCCAGAAATTCAGGTAGTTTTCAGTTCTGTGCTGTGCCATGAGTTTTAATAATACAATCATAAACAGTGCAATAAAACAATACTTTCAGATATAGTCAATATTCTTGACAAAGTCAATTTAGTTGTGTCACTGAGAAGTGAACTCTGCATTTAAGTAATAAACAACAAGCACAGCTATTTCCAAGGGACTAGCCAAGGATCCAGCCATGTTGCTATATTGCAGTGTATACTGAAAGAAATTTGGACACCTTAAAGATGAATAAATTTATATCACAGAATGAGCTTTCATGAATTATAACCCAGTTCGTTAGATTCATGAAATTATACACATAGGCTGGTATAGGACTGTAGACAGATAGGTAAGAGAGAATTAAAATGCAGAAACTACTGGCAGTGACAATTAGCCATCCAGGGGCCCTCTGCCATTTCACCATATAAATCCAATCTACAGGTTATTTGTACAGACATGTTGATGCTTCTATAAATCAATTTGTTTGTAAGCATAGTAAAGTGAAGCTTTTTGTTGCAGTTCTTTGCACAGGACCAAGGTGTTGTAACTGACACTTTTAGTTCAGCAGCACTGCATTTCTGTCTGAAAAACTATGCCAACTTATTGATAGGTTGGTTCATTGAGTTTTGCAGTATTTATACCCATATACTTCAGCCAAAAAGGCTCCTAGACAAATACACACAGATAGAAATGACACAGCTGTTATCAGATATTTCAGTGAGTAACAGGGCTTCAACCAAGATTTTGTCTTTCATTCAGATTTATCTGCTGAAACAAAGCACCTTGGAAATGAAGCTTTCTTAGGGATCAGTCCACTCACCCTGCAAGCAAAGTCAGATGAACAGGCACAATGACCCATGGCTGCACATTATATATGTTTCAGCATAGTGCACGGGGAATGTTTAGCAGCACCCAATATAATCAAAAAGTTATGTCTTCATTGTACAATCTCAGCCGTCTTTCATTCTTTCCCACTTAACTCATGCTATAAGCTCATACTAAAACACCTCTTTCATCACCATCTATCAATTAAATGCTACAAGTTATGGCACTGTACTCATAAGAGCCTCAAACTTTGCCATTCTCAAGTAACAATGGAGAGTTCCTTACATGGAAACAACCTGAATAACATCCAAAAATGTGCCAGGGAGATGATGATGATGATTTTATTTTATTTATATAATGCACTAGTGTGCATAATGCTTTACAAGTAAAGAACCACCACCACTACAACAACAACAAAAACAACAACAACAAACCAGCACCACCAAAGTCATACAAGTCAAAGACATAGTCATATAAGACCATTATTGCATTGCAAACAAATGAGAAACCCTTTTTTCTGCTCCTGTCTCTGCATGGTACTGAAGCACATTGGTTCTCTTTTGGTCCTAAAAGTGTGGGAGAGGGTCATAAAGGAGTCCCTTTTGTCAAACAAATTTTTC
Source organism: Sceloporus undulatus (assembly GCF_019175285.1). Classification (NCBI taxonomy): domain Eukaryota; kingdom Metazoa; phylum Chordata; class Lepidosauria; order Squamata; family Phrynosomatidae; genus Sceloporus; species Sceloporus undulatus. The sequence continues at coordinate 213,731,243 of NC_056525.1, read as the reverse complement.
CAGCTTGGCTTTTAGAAATGGAAGGGAACAAAAGTGCTTTGATGTCACGCTGAGAAAGAAATAGAAAAACATTTTTCTTTCACTGACTGTTGGGTTTGTTTGAAATGCGATAAGGCCTTAAGTCTAGAAAATTAGTATGCACAGGGATCTTGTAGCACCACTGAGAGTAACTGAAAGAGAGAAGTTGGTAGCATGAACTTTTGCAGACTTGGGACTAGTTCCTCAGATGCATCTGAGGAATTTGGCTCAAGTATATGAAAGTTCATGCTAGCAGCTTCTCTCTTTCAGTTACTCTCAGTAGTGCTACAAGATACCTTTGCATAATGAAAGTCATACAAGTTATAATTGGACAACTTATTTATGGTCTGGACTAAGGAAAAAGAATGCTTAGAAAAGTTTGTATTATACGTATCAACTCTAGCCATACTACAATCAAGTTTACATCCAGCAACCAACTGAATATCCACATCTCCCATTCCTTGATGTCCTCCTCACCACTGAGAATCACAAAATTGTCTTAGATGTCCACAATACATACTCATGCTTACCTGGATTAAAAGAAGTATTAAAAGAAATTAAAAGAAATATTATCTACAGCTTGGCTCTAAGAATCAGATTCAGCTGTAATACTGAAGAAGATTACTGTAAAAGGATCAACAGATTCAAGCAACATCTGTTTCAAAGGGTATATCCTCCTCAAACAATTGATGACATTGGGAAAGCAACCATTGTTCTGAGAGAAAATCTTCTCCACAAGACATGAGTCAGCTAACAACCAAAATCACATTCCTTTCATGGAAGATTTCCATCCAACATCTCCAATTAGAGAAAGCTATTAATTGCTAATTCATTCTGAAACTTGCTAGAGCCATCAGCAAGGCTCCAGTTACAGCTTTCCCCAACAAATCTAGAGATGTTGGTAAAAGCTCCCCTGAAAGCACCAAACAGCAACCGAGGATCACACCCACTTGATTCAGTGTTGCATCAAAATACCTTCAGCAGACTGTCACTTTTAGGAGCATGGTGATTGGAAGGACCTCCTACATTAAATAACATATCACTGTGTCCTGCAGACTTATTTATGTAACTGAATGCAGACAAACCGGATGTCATCTGCAATATGTACGCTGCTTTGATTGCCTGGCAAAAAGCGGGATAGAAATAAATTTTTTATTTATTTTATTATTTATATGTGGGCAAAACTACCACAGACTTGCATACATAGTTATGGAAACATATGTCTGCAGTCCTGAGCAGGAAACTAGAGCAATCAGTGGCCAGGTATTTCAGCTCTGAACAAAGTAATAAAATATAAAACTATACAATACAATTTTGAAACAAATTATACAGAAGGATATAAAAAAACCCAATGTAATGTAATATAAAGCAAACTGACAAACACATATAACTGAAATACACAAAATTATGTAATAATTCTAAACTACATTTCCAAAAGCTTTTGCAAACAAGAAAATTTTTAAAAATTTAAAAAGATTTAAAAACAAGGCAGGAAGGAAATTTTCAAGTAGGTAATTCCAGAATCAGCAAGTGAAAAAGGACAAAGGATAGTCAAGAAAGAGGAAACCCTTTGTTGAATGAGAAGTCTAGAGTTTCTAGAACACAGATTCTAAGCAGGCGGATAAAAAGAAATGAAAATTGAAAGATGGAGGGAGCTAAGTCATATAGGGCTTTAAAAATTAAAACAAGAAGCCTGTACTGAATTCTAAAATCAATAGGCAACCAATCACAAGTGAGGTAACATGATCAAAATGACAATCCAAAAAGGATAGGAAGACTAGGAAGGGAACAAGGCTTTGCTTAATTTATGAACCAACAAAGGTTGAAGCACATATTTCTTTTAGCCTTTGTAAAAACTGGGCTGGAGTCAATAAACAGGGGGATAAACAGAGTTCTCAAGCTTAGGGAATCTGCTTTACACATAGTAATGTAGGATGCTACACTGATGGCCTATGTGATTAAACTATGCCAATGTTTTGCTCAATAGTCCATCTACTATGGTTTCCCTGTCTCAGAAAATAAGCTTTTTTGCTAAGGAAAATGCTACCATAAGGAAATTATTGTAATTCAGTGATGAGAAAGAAAAACACCTGGTACGTGGTTTGGTGGGCAAACATGAAAAAGATATTTGTGACCTGTATAGTAATACATCAGCCCTTATGTGAGGAAATAACAAGACATAAAAACAATAATATGCACTGAAGGATACCATATCTCTCACCAATGGGAGCTATTAAAAACCTATCTGAAGAGACATATATAGGCTATATGTCATAGTTCACAACATGATGAATTGGTATTGGAATGCTGACAAGGGACAATGCACTTCAGTGCTGTATCTATTAAAGTGTGTTCCATCACCTATTGCTACCTTTAGTTCTAGTAAGGGAAAAAATGGTCTTTCCACTATTTCTCTGAAAGAGGCTTGCTTCATTGCAGCCATGTAGAGAGTATAAAATGAAATGTGGGACGTAAAACCACTTGAGACTTTAGCAGAACCCCAAAGCAACATTAATATGGGAAAATAAGTTTATGCAATTATACCTAAGACAGAAGCATAAACAGCAACAATTGAGCAAGTAGAGGTGACATTCTCATAGAACATTACACATCTACCACCATTCGTTTTTAATTTTGCTCACTATTTTTTGTAGGCTAATGCTCTTATATCTTGGTCATCCAAACCAAAATACACCCAAAGATACAGCTGGCGAGTTTGAGTTACATTGTACATGCTACACCAATAGATTATTTCAATCCAATTATTTTTTAGCATAAGGTTAAGAAAAAGATTGTATCCACAACCATCAGAAACGTGGCTGCAAGTGTATGGATGCCAAGGTATGGATGCATTTATCAACAATAATATATCTTATTTTATTTTCATTTAACCTAGTACTTCAATAAATAATTTTAAAATACAGGAGCAATCAATAATAGAAAATACCTACAAGACACAGAACTGTGAAGCTAACACAAATTTAAACAATTCACAGCATTAAACAATGAAAAACAACTATTTTTTTCTGGGATATCTTCTCAACTGGAAATACCAAAAATGGATGTAGACTCATAGAACCATAGTTGGAAGAGACCTCAAGGGCCATCCAGTCCAACCCCATTCTGCCATGCAGAAACCCCCATGGTTCATTTTTTTAAAAATTACCTGCCTAATAATGAAAGGTTAAAAAAAAATTTTTTTCTGGAATCAGTGGTGTTCCATATGCTTATACCTGTTGTGAATTTGTTAAATGGTGTCCAAAGTATTATAGTTTGCCTTGGAATGTGACAGTCATTCCACCACATAACTGTTAGATGGCAGTGTAAAGGAACAGCTACAAAATATATGAAAATATGCACATTTCACCAAAAGCAACATTAATCAGATAAATCCTCATAGTGAGAGAGGAAGAAATGACTCAAGAAAATCTGCTTCTGACACTGTAAGAAGTAGAAAAAATAACAGTCACATATGGAAACAACTCACCCAACTTGTACTTAAAATTGCTCAAGGATGGCTCAAAGTAATCAACCAGATATTTACAATTCTACTTGCTATACTTCAAGAAATCCCAGATTTTTCCTTTTTCTGACTTTGTGGAAACAAAATGGTAATTTGTATAATTACTAGTAATCCTCTACAGAACTTCAGTTGGTTTAATAAACGTCCCTTAGTTTTTGGAAGTAATTTTGGAAGCTTCAAGACAAAGGGCTCCTATAACTCCAACTAGGAGCCACTGAAAATCTTTTTTGTGTTCTGTAATAGATTTCTCTGGAGAGAACAATGGTAGAAAAAACAATAGGAACTACAAGTCTCCCACTTGGAAACAATAGCATAAATGTCCCTCCTGTAATCCTCCACCAATGGGCAGTGAAACTGCACAATAAAGTTGTCTGGAACTCTGTCTTTGCTATATTTCCTATTTTTTTGCAGGTTCTGACATGAGATTTGAAAAGCATATGCAGAACAAAAAGCTTTCATTTAAATTCTGCATCTCCAGAAGGGATAACCTTACTTCCAACAACATGTGTATGCTGGTTTCCTGAAGTTTACATAAAATCCAATCTCATATAAAAGAATGGAACCAACATTATAAGCAAAAAGAAATGCTGCACTCTAACACTATGAGAAATGAGTCAATGTCCAAGCAGAGTTAGCTACATTAAGAATTTATAACCTTCTGTTCCTTATTTTTGAGAAGAGACTATTTAGAATAAATGTGTTTTCATACATCCCTTTCAGCAGAGCACACTTTTAAAGCCAAGCATAAATCTTTTTAAAAGAGAGCAGACAACACTTCATTTATCTCAAATATTAACTGACAGGAATATAATACCCAGTTTTATGCTGATACAGAAGCTGCCTGAAAGAAAATAGCACTGGATTATGGAAATGTTTGTTATCAAAGTTTGTTTTCAACAAGTTCTTCACAGAACTCAAACACCTCCAATGTATAGCTTATCTCAAGCAAAGTTTCTATCTCTAGGCTGGTTCACAATCAGTTTGCTTAAGGTGCAATGGGAAATCTTGGAATTCCTACTATGTGAATAATAAGCCTCGAGCTCACATGGTCCTTCCTCCTCTAACCATATTTTCCAATGGTATCCAGTCTCAAGGAATTGTCCTCCCCCCCTCCCCCCCTGTATCAGCAGTTTAAAATACTGGCTTTGTTCTTGCGGTTCAGAAGTAGCCACTTTTCTCCATGATGTCTGATCTCCAACAGTATACAGAAGAGGAAAGGGAAAGCTGGAATGTACCAGCTTTTTCAAAGAAAGAAACCATAGTTTTGAAGGCTTTCATGGCAGGCATTCATAGTTTTTGGTGGGTTTTTTGAGTTGTGTGGCCACATTCTGGAAGAATTTATACCTAAAGTTTTGCCTGCAACTGTGGCTGGCATCTTCAGAGGGTGGTGGGATGGACATGTCTGGAATATATATACCTGGGGGATCCTTGTCTGGAGAAAGTGGCTTTTTATATAAGTTTGTGTGTTGTACTGTGCCGAATGGCACAGACTGGGGGTGTGTTGTGTGGTGGATATGTGAGAGGAATTTGTGTCTATTTATATATACTCCACACATTTCCATGCCACCACCCTCTGAAGATACCAGCCACAGTTGCAGGTTAAATGTCAGGAATAAATTCTTCCAGAACATGGCCACACAGCCAAAAAACCCACAGGAAACGAAAGAAACCATAGTTACCTACCAGAGCTCCAGCACTCCTACCTGAAGTGAAAAATTACCAAAAACATAAAGAAAATACTGAATTTTTCAAAAGTTTTATTTACAACTTGTGCATTTCGGTTGGCCAATAAAGGTATTACTCATGGATTTTTGTTTAGGTATTTAGTGAGTCTTCTTATAAGGTGCTTGGACTATTTTTATTTTATCTTTGTGAAGTTTTAGATGATTCTACAGTTTTTAAAATTAATGGTGTTTTAAGGTATTTGTGTGTGTGTCTTCAAATCTCCTGTCAATGTAAGGAGACCCAATGAATTTCAAAGGGTTTTCTTAGGCAAGGAATACTCACAGGTGGTATTGCCAGTTCCCTCCTCTAAAATATAGCCTACAGAACCTAGTATTCATTGGTGGTCTCCCATTTAAGTACTAACTAGGGTGGATCCTGATTAGCTTTCAAGATCAGACAGGATTTGGTGCCTGTAAGCAGATTTTAATTACTGTCTTAATATTATAATCTGTATAATTTTAACTCTTTTATCATATATTTTTTTAAAGTTTTATTTTGTTTCAGCCTTTGGATCGAATGTTTGTGAAAGGCAGGATATAACTAAAATGAATGAATACAAAAAATAAAAATACCGATTTAATTAAACTTTGGGCTGATGACACTGGGAACAGACGCAGTTCAGTAACTACAGTATTTGGTATTCTGCTTCAAAAAGCATACAAAACTTCGAAGATTCCTCATTCCTCAGAAAGCTTTATCTGTTGAATACCTGCAGCTCTTAAAAGCAGAAGAACTTGATGAGGAGAAAAAGATGGTTAAAAGGTGGTAAAGAAAAGAGGCTTTTGAGTACACAAAACAACTGTGTAAACTTACAGCGCTTTATAAATAAAGGTTAATAATAATAATAATAACTTGGGCTGCAGATTGTGCACTCTTCTATTTCATGCAAACAATCTTTTACAAAAACACCTCTATCTTCTGTTGTCTGACTATAAAGCAACTCTACAGGAAATGCTTCTGCATGGAAAATAAGTGGTGTTTGTGTGTTCTGTTGAACTTTTTCATGACCCACAACATGATTTGCATAATGAGCAAACAATTTGGCTAGTAAGAATGGGAAAGTCAAGAGATGTAAAGGCTTATGAGGAATGAAGTGGACAGACATAAAGACTCATGAAAGGAGGCGGACATAAAAGCAACAGCATGGAGTGTGAGCAGAGAACATTGCAGTCCTGGCAAAGCTAGTTCAGGTTGAATTAGCACCATGGTGGAGAAGGGGGAAAAGGACTTCAGTTTCTTTAAATCAAAAGGTCACTACATCTGTAAATTCTCACAATGGAATTTTCCAGATGGCAGTATCCAATTTCCAATACATTCTAATTGGTTTAATTGGCTTTCTTGTTTACTAATTGATAGGGTGATGCAGTTTGTATAAATTAACCTCAATTACAGCTATGATTAAGCATGGCTAAGCAGCCACAGCAAAAATTTTAAAGGAGAAGGACTTTTCGTCTCTATTGTTAGTCATTCTAGTCCAAGCTGTCACTGTCACTTCAACAAGACATTCTAATTTCCTTTCATTTGCAGGCAAAGATACAGGTGGCTGCTTAGTTGTTTCAGTGCTATCATACAGATCATGTTTGGTTGTTACTGGAGGTCTTTACAGGGCTCATAAATAAATAAAAGTAATTGTTAAAATGACATGAAATGTGCATGGGGGGCGTGAACCTACAGTTTGATACACTTTCATTTTAAAACTGGAAATAGTTTTGAATCATTCAAAGGATTGATTTCAAAGTCCACACACCTAGAAGGCAAACAAGCAAAAACTACAGTCAGACTTAGAAGACTGCAAATAGTGGATATTTTCTCTCATACAGCACTAACTGTTAATACAATGTGACATGTCTGACTAGACACACATACTATTGCACTGCTACGTATGCATGTATACCCAAAAGTGTACTAAATAATCTTATATAATTCTCTTTTTCAAAATGCTGTAATTTTAGAATTGTTCTGCAATGTTACCAGAGGTAAACAGAAGGTAACAACAAAGTGTAAAAACAAATAAAACTTTAAAAGGCTGTTTGAAAACACTGGAGCTGCCTATTTCACCATAAATCTGTAAAAACTATAGAACAACATCCATTCTGACTTTGTAAAAATAAAACTAACGATGTAGTAACTAATGTTTTAAATACTTTATTCTCTATTTGGTGGCTTCTTCCATATAACTACTAGAAATATCTTTGTTTTTGCTTAATAAATGCTTTTAACATGTGGGAATTTTGAACACAGGCTTCTGAATGTGCTGGCAAAGAAAAAATTGACGACTACTTTAGTGACAATAATTAGGGGATCTCATTAAAACTGTAATTATCTGAAACAAACTGAGATCACTCTCTTGCCCAGTGAAGATAATAGAGGCTGGAAATGGTATATGAAAAAATATGATAGAGAGGAAGAAAAAAACTACTGCTATTGTTATTATCATATTATTCTTAATATTATACAGTACATCAATATACACTAATGAAATCCAGACTTAGCTTTACCAAAATCATCTCAAGATCCTGCTCTGCCTCTAAAATTACCAACTTCTCATACTCACAACAGGCACTTATGAATGTACAATTTTCAGCAAGTCAGTTTCTCCATAACTGTATTTACTGTGTTCTGTTCCTTTGAAATATAATAAAAACGTACATAACATTTCATCCATTGTTCTGTGATGTCACTAATTACCATTTTGTGTGTGTGTGTGTGTGTGTGTGTGTGTGTGTGTATATATACAGTATATTAAAAGCTCTCTAAATACCTTTTGAAAAACATTATTTATTATGCTGTCATTTCTCCAAGTAAATGTCATTTAAATGTTGTTAACAAACCATAGGTTCTGCTGGTTTTGCTTTTTTTTAGTCCTTCCTTCCTTTTTGTTTTCTTCCAAGATAAGCATTCTTGGTTGTACAGGCCTAAGAAATGGCTCTTCTCTTCAAATAGCAAGTATACCCATTAACCAGTTCTCTGAAAAATACAGATCACTCACTGATCAAAAGGGGTAAGAACTGTCAATTTGATGAAGTACAATTCACATCTCATTAGTACTGAGTGCAGAAGTAATATCTCACATAAAAATTATGGTTAAAATATTCACAATTACCAGCTGTTCAGAATCCATTTCATATAGATAAAAACATGTCAAATTTAATTTATCAGATGCTTTCTGCTGCCATATTTATCCTTCATTCAATGTACTGAAAAATTATAATATTCTTAGTAGCATTTGAACTAGTGAGGAGATGAGAAAAGTAACACATATCTGTTATGCAGCAAGCACATGGTATAAGCACATGGATGAATAATCATTCTGATATCAGAAAATACTGTCCATTTTATTGTGGTATTTATGCAAAGATATATGCATTTTTCTCATTGAACGTTGTTTAATTTTGAGTAGAGAATAGCGTAGAGTACTGGTTTGAGTGTTGGACTATGAATCTGGAGACCACAGTTTGAATCCTGTTTGGCCATGGAAACCCACTGGCTGACTTGGGCAAGTATCACTCTCTCAGTCTTCAGAAAACCCTGTGATAGTTTCTCCTTAGGGTTGCCATAATATAGAAACAATCTGAAAGCACACAATAGCAACAAAATAGCCATATCAAACCAAATACATCTGAGGAAGTAGGCTTAAGTGTACAAAAGCTCAAGCCGCCAACTTCTTTCTTTAGTTCATCTCAAAGGTGCTACAAGATTTCTCTACAGCTGTATCATATTTATTTATACTGTGTCCTAAAATAATGGTGAATATGTATTTACCTTCACAATTCCAGTGGATCAGGGCCAGTGTTAGCAATACAAGCAAACATTAATTTTATATCTAGAAAGTATTGACACCCTTCCCAGTTTCTGGGGCCATTATACAAAAAGGAGCTCTCCCGCTCACCTGAATGGGCCCTTCACTTCTGAATAGGATCTTTCACTGGTAACCCAAATCATACACAGCACTGGATGGCCACCGATTTATATCACACGGAAAAAGTGAACAGACAAATGTATGCAAGGTAATCTTGAAATAGTTACTTCTTGGCCTACAGTTCCAATAATTTCTTTGAAGAATTCTGGCATCTGTAGCTCAAAAAAATCTAAAAATTTCCAAACTCTGGTCATCACCGGAGTAGACCAGAGGACTTTAGGCAGTTTCTGAGGAGCATGCAGTGATGTGGGTTTTCTGGGAAAAGTAGAACTAGAAAGTTTTCCAGTAGTCTAAATAATATTATATGATGCAGCACAATTGGTTTAAATGTTAGATGTAAGTACCTTCTGTGCTTCATGTAGAAAATACTTTAATGGAGTATTTGTAATAATGTAAGGAAAATTTAATATATTCCATTTATAGTGTATTGGAAAAATAATTATGCCTGAAGGAATCTTTTTAGGACACATACCTAAAGAGGGCTGTATCTGATATATCAACAGTTTACTTTTTTTCCCCTGATGATATATAACATTAATACTTTCAGCTTCACTCCCAACACTATTCGTTCATTAGTCTATTTCTCTGAGCAGTAGTTTGTCAATACTTAGTTCCTTGGAAGAATAACTAGAATATTACAACATATATTTAGTCCATCTAACATCATTGATTGGGGTACAACAGCCCTGTCAACTACAGATGTGTATGTATCTAGTATGGAAAACCTTACATCACATTTCTGTAAATGTGACCAATAGTAATTTTAGAAGACTAGCAACACCAGGAAGAAATTATTGATGTATTAATAGCTTCACGGGAATCTCCAGCTGTTCAGTTTGGGAAATAGGATTCTGGACTAGACATACCTTTGATTCCACCTAAATATTAGGAAGAAGTTCTTGATGGTAAGAGTCCAGTCAGCCTGACATCAATACCAGGAAAAAATCTACAGTAGATACAGTCTTAACTCTACAGTCTTAAAGTGGGCCACTGCTGCAGTCTGGAACAGGCTGCTGGCAAGGAGCTCTTTGTTTGTGCTCCTTTTTTCAGCCACTCCAGGGCCATGCGTCATGTGCATGCCCCACCTGCAAAGTAGCTGGAAACCACTCTATATTGCCCATGTTTTTTGGACCTTAATCAACAGTATGATGCAGCAGCTGAAAAGCCAGTATGATCAAGGGAAGTAATCGTGCCACTCTATTCTGTTTTGCTTAGAGCTTGCCTGGAATCCTGTGTGTAGTTCTTAGTTAGCACCACAGTCAAGAGGAATATTGACAAGCTGGAGCATGTCCAGAGGAGAATGACCAAAATGGTGAAAGGTATGGAGATGATGCCCTAGGAGAAGTAGCCTATGGAGCTGGATATGGTTAGCCTGGAGAAGAGCAGGTTAAGAGATGATATGATAGCCATGTGTATATGTCTGAAGGGACATTATATTGAGGATGGAGCAAGTGTGTTTTCTTCTGCTCCAGAGAACAGGACATAGAGCAATGTATTCAAACTACAAAGAGAATCCACCTAAACACTCAGAATATGGTAGAGTCTCCTTCTTTTGAGGTTTTTGAACAGAGGTTGGATGGCTATCAGTCAGGAGTGCTTTGACTGCTGCATGGCAGGTGATTGGTTTGGATTGCTCTTGTGTTCTCTTCCAATTCTATGATTAAAAAGGCCCTACTGGAGCATATGTTATTAGCCACTTCCCAACCTTCTTTGTTCTTGCCTGCACTGGCCAGGGTAAGTCCGGGGCAGTCTCAGCATTATGCACCAGATCTAGCCTCAGAATGGCCACAATGCTGGCTGCTTGTGGTAACATAGCACTGGTTAAATGAGACAGCTGGGTCAATACTACATCAACACAGCTGGCCCATCCTGTCCCCAGAGTCATGCCTACCACTTCCATACCTGCTGGAGTTTCATGGATAGGCTGTCCAGCACACTGCCACTTCTCCTGAGGGTGGGATGGCCCATGCAACCAATGAGAAGAGAGGGCAGAGGGTTCCCCCAATTATGTACATGGATGTGACCAGGGTGGGCAGTCATGTGTGAGAATGGGGATTTTGCCCATGCAGGCAAGGCCTTTGTTATACAGAGAGTTCCACAATCCTTCTTTTCAGATAAGTCTACTGAATTCCTTAACCTGTTAGATTCATATTTATATGTCTATCACTAGAGACGATATACTTCTATTGTATGAAACATAGCCTGAACTTTTTCAAAGTACTGTACTTTTTTAAAACAGATCCCAGACTACACAGCCATTGTGGACATGGAGAGCTATACTCCAAAAATAAATAAATAAACAAACACTTTTCCAAATTCTGCTATATTAAATATATATATAAATAAGCAGTGTGTCAATACTGAAAGATTAATAGACCCTACACAAGGGAGATGTACAATCTAACCAACATAATACAAAAGAAATGAATGTGGAGGGAAAAGGTAAATAATTTGAGAGCCAGTAGTTCATTCACAGGCCAAGTTTATCTCAGTTGCAATAGGACAGGTGTTAATTGTGTTATAGATTTAATTATTTTAGCACTACAATGCAAAGATTGATGTAACAAAATTAGCAGTGGAATGACTCATACAGTAGCTGCTAATGATCATTCTCACTTTAACTGACTAATATAATCTGAATCAAACATGGGACAAAAATATACTCTGCACACCATTATTGTTAAGTGCGGCAAACTAATTATCAACCTTTTAAAGACTGTAATGGAGAAGTGACTAATCCTTTGCACCAGTGTAGATATTCAGTGAATAAAAACATTCATTTTGGTATCAATGCTTACATATTTTTAAATGAAGAAAACAGCTTACAAAACATTTTGTAACTGTTACAAAATTTGAACATTTTAGTAAAGTAAAATGTTAATCTATTTTTATTGCTTTTAAAAGGGTTTTTAAGATTTCAGTGTGATTTTAAAATGTCAGATTGATCCAAGCGGACAGCAAGCAGGACAAATTGAGTCACACTAACTCTGGCTTTCTACTTAAAATAAGTCTGAATTTATTGAATTGTATTTATTGGCTTTGGTGTATCAGGTCCAATCACGAATAAGCAATGCGATGAAAGTGTAACTCTCCCTCCAGGATGCCCAGCTGCAAATAAGGCTTTCTGGTTAGTTAAACATTTTCCTGTGAGACTCAACACTGCTGGTGTCTACAAACCAAGACTGTAAAGTAATGGCACAAAGGAAAATCTTAATAGGGAAGCTATTTTATTATAATGTACTGAGGATTAAAGGTTCAAAATCACTACAAACTTCTGAATCTGTCAATAGATAGAACTTTAATAACATGAAGACATTATCTCTCAAGTACAAATTTGCCAAGAGTAACCTTGTCCTATACCTGCAATTATCTTCCTCTAAACTGATTGTTGTTGACATTTGTAATTAATGCTTACAAAAGGACAAACCAGGAATTAAAGCAGACAGCAATTATATCAAGTGTAATGCCTGCAGATTAATGTTGGCATAATGAATGCTCATTGTGTTTTAAACACGAAATAACAACTACATGAAGAGGGCTTGAGAAGCTGGCTGAGAAAAAAGTAAGATACTGTAATTTTCTTTTAATGGGGCATCATGCAAATGCTGACATGCTTTGCCCTCCTCCCCTTTGTCAAAGCCATGGAAAAAGAAGCTGCATGCGTACGGACATAGCTAAATGGTCCCTGTTTTGGTGGATTTATTCTTTTATTCTTGTAGTTGTTGGTAAAAGTCAAGTATTAGAACTGCATAAATAAAATGGGCTATATACAATAGAGCAAACAACTATACTTTTTCACAAGTACAGGAAACACATTCTATTTTTCAAAATAAACCCTTTGTTTTGAACAGTGAAAACACTGATTGTAAATTCTTTGAAGAATAAGATTAAAATGAGGAAGTTATTCTTGCATTAGATCTCTTAAATAGTTTCACTGCTGCAACAGCAAAGAGTCACTCGTGCTTTTTTATATATGTTTGTTAAAGGTAGCCATATGTCATACTGGGAGAGGCATGAATGTAATTTCCATATTCTGTCATGTGGCAAAGAAATAGGTTTACCAAACATTTACTGAGCATTCATCTGTCTGCCTGCTTGAAAGAATATAATCATTTGTGTTAAAGCTGTATTGGCTTGTATATTATTTACTTTGGATATTCTGTTTGCCATTTATTTAAAATGAATTGATGACTGTTTTTTTCCAAACAAGGCCACTAAAGTGTCTACTCTTTCAGGATAGACACTACTTCCCCTCTGTGGTTAGCTGTTTTGCAGAAATAGCAGTTTCAGTATAGAGGAGTACAACATTTCTACATACTTATCCTGTACTCATAACCACTGAAGTCAATCCAAGTTGAAAGACAAGTGGCTAATTTCTTCATCCCATCTAATGAATTGTTAAAGGTAAAGGTTTTTCCTCGACAAGATCATCTAGTTGTGTCTGGCTGTAGGGGGTGGTGCTCATCTCCATCACTAAGCTGAGAGAGCCAGTGTTGTCAAAGACAACTACAGTATATGATCATGCAGGCAGCATGACTGCACAGAATGCTCTTACCTTCCCACCAAAGTGGTACTTATTTATCTACTTGCATTTTTACATGCTTTCGAACTACTGGGCTGGCAGAAGCTGGGACTAGTGATGGGAACTCACTCCGTCTCACAATACTCGGGCCTCTACCTGCTGATCTTGCAATCATCAGAATCAGCATCTTAACCACAGAGCCGCCGCGTCCCTGGCATGAATTGTTATAACAATCGCAAAATTGTTAGACAATCACACACAAAAAATAAAATAAAAAATAGACAATGAATTGTTAGATCTAAAATGAATTGTGGGACAATCACAAAAAACAAATTAGACATGAGTAAATAGGCTTTGCAATTTTTTTCAGCTGTCTGACAGTCAACAGATTACACTGTTGCACTATACAGGTTAGAAGCCATTGACTTAGCCTTTTCAGCTTAATATAAAGTGATAAGGCCTTATAGCAAACAAGTCCACAAATCAAAGAAAGTAAGTAGAATTCTTTAATTTTTAAGAATTCCAAAATAAGCCTATATTTGTATCCAGTTGTGTCTCAAACCTGTGTGTGTGTGTGTGTGTGTGTGTGTGTGTGTGTGTATACATGGGCAAGGCTTCACCTGTCAGCTTATAGCAACCTCATGGATTTCATAGGGTTTTCTTAGGGAAGGAATACTTAGAGGTGGTTTTGCTAGTTCCTTCTCCTGAAACACAGCCAACAGCATTTTAAAAAGGTTATCTAAATTTATCTTCACAAAACACACACACACACAATAAACAAGGTGGATTTGACTGAGAGTTAGATGCTTTCAACTATTTCTGAGCTTCGGGTACAATCAGGGATTTTAATCAGCAATTCAAAATTCTGCCCATTAGGCCCTTACAAAAGCTTTCTGTAACACCTTTCCTTGTTAAGGAAAAAAGCAACATGGGATATACTGTGACTGAAATAAAACTTGTATGTGAGAGTCAGGATGACTCAGCAAAAGCAATTAGGAGCCACACAGGTGTAAGAGATAATGCAATTAGCAAGTCCTAAATGCCAAGGACAGAAATGCAAAGTGGATAATTGAACACACCTGAGAATTGTTTAAGTGGACAAGGTGAGATGATGAAATCATTAATTATGGGATGAACCAAGAGAACCAATGAGAGTGGATGTACATGCCCACTGGGTGGAAACTGACAAGTGTGGGTGGTGTTTTGCAATGACTATAATAATGGCTATGAATCCCAATGTATTTTGTGGGTAGTAGTAGTGGATAGTAGTGTGGAGTTGTGTTGGATAGTTTTGGAGCTGTATATAGTAGAATAAAGTAGATCTTTTATATAAGACTACTGAGTTGTCTGGTGTCTTGGGTGAAGATACAAGAGCCAGCTGGATCCTGAAGAAGTGTGAAGACTTCTGTGGAAGCAAGAGTGAGAAGGCTTGGAGAGTTTGTCAGGGTCTTCAGCCTATTCTCTGCTGCTTTAGAGCAAAGCTTTAACCACTGACCAAAACTGGTCAGCGCCGGTGCGTAACAAGGTGGTGAGTTCGAGCCAGAGGTGAAGAGCTACAACTCCCATCATCCCTGACATTCCTGACAGTTGGTTATCTCTTCTTTGAGTGGGAAAAAACTTGTGAACCAAGGGGATTATTTCACAAAACTAAGTAAACACACACAGAGAGAAATGTTTTCAGTTAAAGAAAAATAAAATTCAAATTCAGAATAGATTATTTTACAGTCAGAACTGTAATATTTATAGGGATATATAGGGACACGACTGAATTAGATAAACTTACATGCAAACTAAATAATGTATACAGAGCACTGCCATTGTGACGCCCTCGTCATGTGCCAGGGTTGAGGGGCGTGTGGGCGGAGCGCCCCGAGGCAACCCTAGAACGTGACGAGGGTGTCACAAAGGGCTGGTCTGTACCGGCACATAGGTTCTCAATCATTATGAATGTAGATTTTTCTCTCAGAAACATAACTAATTACTAGAAATGGCTAGTATGTAAATAATACCATTAGCTGTGTTTTGTGTGTTATAAATGTTATAAATAAAATATTTTAAAAGAACTGTAATATTTATATATTGATTAGATATTTATAAGGGCTTTCTACACAATAAAATCATCATTGATTATACATTTTAAAGTAAGCATTATTGACTATTTTCAAGGATACCATTGCTCATATTTGGTCAGAACTTGATGTCACAGTTATTGTAAAGTCTATGTGACAGTCCGAATACCCTTAAATTAGTCTATTGTACAACATATACTTTTTATACTAGTTCATCTTAGGTGGTCAAGGTCTAGCAGAAGTGGATTGACTGCGTGGTTCCAGGAACTGGTAAATGCCTCATTCTGCCAGGGGAGCTGCCTGCTACCTTTAAGAAGACTGTACTGTGCCATCTCCTGTGGAGAACCTCCTTGGACTCAGGTGTGTCAAAAGAAATTCTGTATTCCTGGTCAACCAAGATTCAACAGAAAAAGCCAGCATTAGCTAGAAACTCTACTTTTTATCACTTTTTATTTTTACTTGCAATTCTGCCTAGAAAAAGAAACACTTCAGGTTCTAAACAGAACATGTTTTACATGCAAAAAGTCTGATTTCCTGAAACCATGAAGAATTAAAGTCAATTACTGCAGACAGTAATGAACAGTGATCTAATTTGGTACAAGGTAGCCTTCATGTATACCTAAAACAGCATCTGTTAGTAACGCTGAGAAAGTGAGTGATGAATCATACTAGAGTGACTGATCAAACAGTGTAATATCTGAAAATAGACACTAAAACCCAATGCACTTACTGTCCAAATGAGAATCGCAGGCTAGGTTATAGTTTTCATTCCTACTTCTGAAAGCAAATGCATGTCATCATAATGTGATGTAACAGAAAACTCTTCTTTCCATAAAAAATTAATTATCTCACTTATCTGGAGAATGTGACAGGGAAAAGAGGGCACCCCCACAGCATTTACTCCTATGTTGTGAAACTCCAGTTTGGTGTTATAGTAAAACTAAGTCAGCATGGAAGATTTTCCAGAAACTCTGATGCAAAGACATGGGCTCACATCTCTCTCCTATGGTCCTACCTGAGCCCTGGACACAACTGTGGAAAACATGTAAAACTGGCCCAGTCCCAGATCACACATGCTCCATATCATTCCTCTAAGACTGAGCACTATCGTGCACAAAGATGTCTTCAACTTACAATCATTTATTAAACTTTTCTAGAACAAAGAGTAAATTAAATGAATACTCCCAGGACAGTCCTGACCTCTCAGGAAATGATATAAACCACAATTACTTCTCCTAACTTCTGCTTCAAACTGAAAGCATCCCGTGGTAACACTTGAAACCTTTTGGGCTTGTCTCTTTAAAAAAAAGTACATTAAAATTTATTACACAGTGATGCTAAACAAAGTCAATATAAATGACAATAGAGATTCAATTAAAAAATGTAACACAGAACAACTTAAGACTTAATTATCGTTGCAGAGCCTAAGTTGCATTACTTTTCAAAAATATTTATTGAGCCAAACCAAGCACTGCTTAATCAGATGGGAACAACAAACTTTAGAACAGTAGAAGGAAAACATATTCAAAATATTTTGAATATGTTTTCCTTCTACTGTTCTAAAGTTTGTCTTATTAATGTTGGTGGCACAGGGCTGATTCAACAATAATAGCTATGTTGTTAAAAATACCATATATACTTGATTATAAATTGACCTCATGTATAATTCAAGGACAGGTTTGGGGCCAAAAGTATGTATTTTAATATGACCCATGGATAAGATGAGAGTAAAACTCGGGAGGATGTAACAAAGGATGTAAAGGATGAAGCAAAGGAAAACAATACCAAAAAAACTTACAAAATTCTGGCAGGCATAACTGTTTGTGATCACTCTAAAGGCTGGGTTGATGAGGAGGGAACCACAGTAAATGATGGCTGTACGATAGTGAGGGAGATGACCAAGCACAGGTGGGGCTAAGAAAAAGCACACATGTCAAAAAGGATGAAAAGGAAAAGCAAAGAAAATGGCAACTGTGTTAGTAGTGTTTATAGCACTGTAATTTAATGTGATAACTTTGCATATGTTTCATGCAGAAAAGCTGACAAACATACACAAATGTCTGTTTGTGTACCACCCTGGCCCAATTTAGGAAGGATCTCAAAACCTTCCTATTCAAGCAGGCATTCCCCGATTAAATATCCTGTGGGCCTCCCTCCTCTTCTGTGGCCATGAGGTTGGGCTAAGGGGCTTTTATTGCTGTTGTTTTTAGATTGTTGTTTATTGCTGTGTATGTGTTTTAACTTTGTAATTGTTTGCACTCGTTGCATTATTGTAAGCCGCCCTGATCTCTTGGAAGGGCGGGATATAAATAAAGATTTTAATTATTATTATTTATTATTATTGTTCAAATCCTTCAAAGCTCAGTTCTTCTCTGTGCTTATTTGAATGGAGATTGAGCATGCACTGTATTTGGCTTATGCGGGGGGTGGTGGTGGTGGTGTCCGGAAAGGATCCCACGTGTAAGCCAAGGGTGCACTGTACTTATACTGACCCGTAGATAAGTTGACTCAGATTTTTTGGGTAAATTTTTGACTAAAATTTCCAGACTTGTACATGAATATATAGAGAATATATTTTATTTTATTTTGTAACCATTGGCCTTTGAAGGTCTTAGAAGTATTATAAAAACGTCTAGGTAGGTAATGCAAGTGCCAACAGTAACGATGAAATCTCTCTCATAGTAAGAATTATTATATAAATGCAATATGCACCAGAAATATAAATTACTTCAATAAATCTTGTTGTGAATCATCTTTTGTTGCAGTCCCAGCACATTACTGTTAAAGAAACAGAATTAAGCTTTTATCATTGTATTTTATTTTATATTTTGGTGTATAAACCCCATAGTTGTGAAATCAAAATTCATAATGACAGGGCTTAAACACTAAGACAACCTGAAACCATAAATTGCATATTTATGTCTTGTTTATAATTCTAAATTTTGTATCCCATTTGTCAAGACCAGTAGTTCTTAATCTTTTGTCCTCCAGGTGTTTTGAACTTCAGTTCCCAATGTGAAGCTTGGCCAATGGGCAGAGATTCTAGATGCTGAAGTCCAAAATATCTGGAAGAACAAAGGTTGAAAACAACTGGTCTAGATAGTCATTCACACCAGTAAGGATCTGATACAAAAAATAGATATGAAAAGCTAGGCAAAACGAGAAAACTATTTCAGTTACCAGATATCACCAAGGTAAAATAATCGCAGGAACAATGTTCAGACTTTCAATATAAGCATTTATACATAAACACTAGTGATAAATCACAGAGACAGGTGATTTTTCAGCAATGACGTCAATGTTCTCCCCTTTGAAACACTTATTCCTACATTATCTCTGAATAAATTATCTCTAAATTAAAACATAACAAAGTTACACAAGAATTACCTATCTTCACTTATGCTAATATAAATAATATAGAATGAACAACAGTTTAATCAATATAATCTGATTTTATAGCTCAGTCATTGAAATCCATGTTACCTACAGGAGAACACAGGATTTTGAATAATATATGTGATTAGATACAGTAACACAATCCAAAATAAATAATGTTCAATTGTACTGTACATTCATAACCCAGACTCAGCCTAGCCATACTTAGAATACTTGACAAGGAAGAACAGGTTGCTCACCTGTAACTGTGTTTCTTCGAGTGGTCATCTGCGAATTCACACAAATGGGTTTATTCTGCGCCTGCGCAGCAATCCTCGGAAACTTCTAGAATCTCTAGGCAGAAAGTAATGTATCTTTCTGCAACTTTTTGGCGGTAGCTCCACCCACCCACATATAAGGTCCCTGGTGGCCCGCTCCTCTCCAGTTCCGAATGAGCCGCTAACAGCGCGGCAACAAGCGTTGTCAAATGAGCAGACACTGAGGGGATGGATGGGCGGGTTTGTATGAATTCGCAGATGACCACTCGAAGAAACACAGTTACAGGTGAGCAACCTGTTCTTCTTCTTCGTGGTCTCTGCGAATCACACAAATGGGTTTAGACTAGCGAGTTATAGTCAGAGGAGGAGGGAGTGTCAAAAACCAATAATCACATAATCAATAAAGTATGTAAACCAAACAACTGTGTTATTTATTAACAGTGTAACAGTTCTATTGAATGGCAGAAAGTAACACTGCCCTCCCAAAGGCTGCATCGTGCCTGGCCCTTGCGTCCAGCCTGTAATGTCTAATGAATGTCAATGGCTGGGACCAGACAGCTGCCTTACAGACATCCTCAAGGGGAATCCCCGTCAAAAAGGCTGAGGATGCAGCTACCGCCCTAGTTGCATGGGCTCTAACCCAACCTGGTAGAGGCTTTCCCGCCAGTTCGTAGCAGAGGTGGATGGTGCTGGCCACCCACTTGGAGAACCTCTGCGGTGACACCGGCAGCCCCTTCTTGGCTTCGGAGTAGCACACAAAAAGTCTCTCCAAAAGCCTGGAAACAGATGTCCTGTCCAGATAGAACGCCAGCGCCCTGCGGACATCCAGGGCATGGAGCTGACGCTCAGAGTCTGTGGTCGGATTAGGAGCCAGAGTCGGCAAAACAATGTCCTGGTTGATGTGAAAGGCAGACACCACCTTTGGCAAGAAAGTGATGTCTGTACGGAGCACCACCTTGTCCTTGTGGAAACAGAGGAAGGGTTGGTCCATCCTCAGGGCACACAATTCACCAGCTCGGCGGGCTGACGTTATAGCTACCAGGAAGGCCGTCTTCCAAGTGAGGAGTCTCAGGTCCGTGGTAGCTAAGGGCTCAAAGGGCTTAGATACCAAATGTGCCAAGACGGTATCTAGACTCCACTGTGCTGTAGGGTCTAGAATCGATGGGTGCAAATTGTTGAATCCCTTAAGGAACCTCTTTATGAGAGGATCCGCAAAGAGAGAAGGCTTGTCCTGAAACAGGTAGTGAGATGAAATGGCAGATAGGTAGCATTTGATAGAACTCAAGGAGAGACCTGCATCCGCTAAAGTCATGAGAAAATCCACGACTACAGGGATGGAGACACGGGATGGTGGAGTGTCCCTTGCTTGTAGAAAGGTTAGGAACCTATCCCATTTGTAGGCATAGGACCTCCGTGTGGATGGTCTCTGTGCTGCCTTAATGATGTTCTGTACACCGGATGGAAGTGTTCTCAGGATGAAATGCTCCATGCTACCAATGGGAGGGATTGCATCTCGGGATGGTGAACTTGTCCGTTGTGGAGGGAGAGCAAGTTGGGCCGGTGCTTGAGGCGGAGATGGTCCTGCACCCGTTGTAGGAGCGGGGCGAACCAGGGCTGTCTGGGCCACCACGGCTTTACCAGGATTGCGTCCGTGTGGTCGGCCAACATTTTCGAGAAGACCCTTGTAATCAAAGGGAATGGAGGGAAGGCGTACAGGAGGCCTTGGGTCCATTTGAACTGGAAGGCGTCCCCTTCCGATGCTGGGTCTCTGTACCGTGAGCAGAATCTCGCGGTCTGAGTGTTCAGCCGGGAGGCAAACAGGTCGAGGAGGGGGGTTCCCCAACGATTGAAGAGTCGAGAGACTACTTCTGGATGCAGTCTCCACTCGTGGCAAGTGGATGAGGACCTGCTGAGACGGTCTGCCAGGTTGTTCTGTTCGCCGGGCAGGTGAATGCATTGTAGCAAGATCTTGTGTTGTATGCACCATTCCCAAATGCGGATGGTGATCAATAGCAGAGTCCTCGACTTCGTACCACCCTGTTTGTTGAGGTAGTACATGACGGTGGTGTTGTCGGTGAGGAGGAGCACCACCTTGTCCGCGAGGACTGTCTGAAAGGCTCTGAGTACTTTCTCCACGGCGAGAATCTCCAATACGTTGATGTGGAGAGTAGCTTCTGCCAGTGACCATCTGTCCTTTATTGTAAGGTCCAGCGTGTGGGCGCCCCATCCTTGCAGGGAGGCGTCCATAGTCAGAGAGAGGTCCTGCTGAGGGGGTAAGAATGGCATCCCCACACAGACGTTGTCAGATTGGAGCCACCATCGTAAGGACCTCTGTACCGTCCTCGGGATGGTGAGCAACTTGGTGGCCGTGTCTCGGACGGGGTCGAACACGGAGAGGAATCAAGATTGAATGGGCCTGAGGCGCAGTCTGGCCCACGGTGTGACAAAAGTGGTGGAGGCCAGGTGCCCCATGGCGACTTGAACTGTACAGGCCTGAAGGCGTCTTTGGCGGAGGCAGGGCTGTAGAGATGCGCAGAGGACTTGGAACCTTGTCTCTGGAAGGTATGCCCTCATCTGTACAGAGTCCAGTGTTGATCCTATGAAGTCTATTCGCTTGGTAGGAGTCAAGTTGGACTTGTCAAAGTTGACCTGCAGCCCTAGTGTTTGTAGCAGGGATAAGGCAAATTC
>NC_056525.1:213687506-213709026 GCF_019175285.1 Sceloporus undulatus | reverse complement strand
AGGGATAAGGCAAATTCCAGCTGCTTGAGTAGGGCGTCCTTTGAAGATGCTGCGAAGAGCCAGTCGTCCAGGTACGGGAAGACTGTGATTCCCTTCTGACGTAGGTAAGCCACCCCGGGTGCCATGCACTTGGTGAAGACTCTTGGAGCTGTGGCAAGGCCAAAGGGAAGGACCTTGTACCGGTACGCCTGGTGCCCGACAGCGAAGGCGAGGAACCTGTGGTGGTCCTCCAGGATCGCTATGTGAAAATATGCGTCTTTCAAGTCTAGCGTCACGAACCAGTAGTCTTTCTGTAGGAGTGGTAAGATAGAAGCAAGAGTTACCATCCTGAATTTTTTGTAAACAATAAAGTTATTAAGGGCTCGGAGATCCATTATGGGTCTGAGGCCAGAGTCTTTTTTTGGTACAGTGAAGTACCTAGAAAAAAAGCACCACTTGAACTCAGAGGGGGAGACGGGTTCAATGGCGCCTTTGTCTAAGAGGGTGCGCACTTCATCGAGAAGGGTGTCCGAGGGGACGGTTGACACAAAAGCTCCGGTTGGCGGGAGCTCAGAGAACTCTAGGGCATTACCCCTACGGACGATGTTAAGTGCCCAAGAGTCTGTAGTGATGGCGGCCCAGGTGGTAAAGAAGGGGCTCAGCCTATTGGAGGTGACGAGGTGCGCAGAAACACATCAGAACCTCTTCTTGCCCCGGCCATCCTTCTTCCTGTATCCCTGTTGGTATCTGAGTTGGGAAGATTGGCGCCTGTCCGGTGGGGGAGCAGGCGACTGGGAGGATCGGCCTTGGGGGTTGCTGTCCTGGTGGTAAGGACGGTCCTGGGGCTGAAAATGGTACTGGCCTCCTGAGTGCCAGGGGCGCTGGCCAGGGTACCTCTGGCGAGGAGATTTGGACGGTATGGAGGACATACCGTGCTTCCTAGCTGCGGTCTTCATCCGGTACCTGAAGCTAAGCTTCTCGTCCATGTCCCTATTGAAGAGGCCCGAGTTGTCAAAGGGCATGTCTGCAATAGCCGCCTTTGCCTGAGGGGTAAGGTCTGATGACCGGAGCCACGCATAGCGGCGGAGGGCAATGGAGCCAGAGAGGATCTTGGATGCACAATCAATGGAGTGCCTGGTGGAGATGATCTGCTGTCCAGCCATCAGGTGGATCTCATTTCTCAGAGCCGCCATCATACGCCTCCTGTCCTCGGGCAAGTCCGCAATGGTGGGATCCATCTTCTCCACCAGGAACTGGACATAGGCCCCCATGCAAGCTGCATAGTTAGCAATCT
Source organism: Sceloporus undulatus (assembly GCF_019175285.1). Lineage (NCBI taxonomy): Eukaryota > Metazoa > Chordata > Lepidosauria > Squamata > Phrynosomatidae > Sceloporus > Sceloporus undulatus. The sequence goes on along the minus strand of NC_056525.1, from coordinate 213,707,753 downwards.
TGAGGTCTAGAGCAGCCGAAGCGTAGAATTTCTTCGCCAAGGCGTCCAGCTTCTTACTGTCCTTATCTACGGGCGAGGACGAGGCTTTGGGGGCGAAGGTGGACTGGGCCCCTTCAACAATAGCTGAATTCAGCTTCGGATGGTTCGACAGCCAGGACGGGGCAGATGGAGTGACTCGGTACAGGTTCTCGATCCTGCGCGAAGTGGACAGTATGGTGGCTGGGGCGTCCCAAGAGCGCTTGGCGATCTTCTCCAGGGAAGGGAGGTAGGCCAGGGCTGGTGGAGCCGGGGCAGAGCCGGGGCAGAGCCGTGGATCCTCCTCTCTACCGGGTCGAGGGCATCATCCTCCGGATGGGCGACTTCAAGCTTGAGGGTGTCAGCCATCCGTATGACCCTGTCGGCTAAGGCCCTGACGTCATTCGTAGGTGAAGGGACAGAAGGGCCCTGAGGCACAAACGGGGCATCCTCATCCGAGACTGGGGACGCAGAACGAGGAGAGCCCGAGCCAGATCTTGAGGGGGATGGGCTCCGCTGTCTGAGGAGAGGGTCGGATGTCCCAAGGTCGTCCCGGTCGTCCCGGCGGGAAGTGTCATCATCCAGACGACGGCCTTGAAGATGAGCATGTTGGTCCCGGCGGAGGCGGGACGGGTCAACCGGGATGAGATACTGTCCCGTGCGTTGATCGTGGACGAGATCCGGGAACGCCTGGAAGAGGTCCCGGTCGTGATCTGCAGGGGGCGATGGTGTGCAGCCAGAGCCTCGTCAGCTTCGGTACCTAGCATGGCCCGGTCCCGTGAGGCAGAGCGTGGTCGCCTTGTTGGCGAAGGAGAGAGTGATCTTGACCTCGGCCTCTGAGGGGAGAATGGAGCGTAGGAGTCCCGAAGCTCTCCCTCCAATTCAGAGTCCACCTGGACAATCTGTAGGCTGTCTGCCGGTACAGAAAGGTGGCTGGTGAGGAGGACTCTGGGCTCGAGTGGCACCGTACGGGAGAGGGCCGGTAGAGACGGAGTCGGGGTCTTCTCCGGCTCAGGAACAGGCGATGTCGACGGTACTGGCCTCGACTCAGGCGGAGGCACTGAGACCGTGCTTGGGGGCCCCTTGCGGCGGGTCTTAGCCAGCGGCGAGGACGAGCGAGCCCGCTTCTTGTCCTGGTCAGAGCGTTTCTCCCCTTTTTTCTTAGGGGCTTTGGAGGCCTCCACATCCCCAGGGGCTCCAGAGCCGCTAGGCTGGCTGAGAACCCTCTCATAGAGGGCGGCCTTGAGAGTCCGGTCCCTATTCTTGAGGGCTTGGGTGGACATGGACTTGCAGTGGGGACAACTGCCCTGAACGTGCGTCTCCCCCAGGCAGAGGACACACTTGTCGTGGCCATCAGCCCTGGGGAATTTAACCCCGCACTTAATGCATTGCTTGAAGGAGGCCATGGTAAGAAGAGTCCGTTACCAGTCCGAAGTCAAGCCGAAGTCAAAGAAAGTCGTGAAGCCAAGGGAAAGTCCAAGAGAATGGTCAGTGAAAGTCCGAAGGTCAAAATAGCCAGAGATTCCAATAACAAAGAGCAAGCAAAAACTAGCGAAGTTCCTAGAGCTGCTTAGCGCGGCGGAATGAAGGAACTGGAGAGGAGCAGGCCACCAGGGGCCTTATATGTGGGTGGGCAGACCTACCGCCAAAAAGTTGCAGAAAGATACATTACTTTCTGCCTAGAGATTCTAGAAGTTTCCGAGGATTGCTGCGCAGGTGCAGAATAAACCCATTTGTGTGATTCGCAGAGACCACAAAGAAGAATCACATTTCACAGACTAAATAAAACCAGAAGCTTCTGATAATGATATTCATGTATTTCTCTTCTGACAGATGTCTCATAAGCTTGGAAATACAGCCCCTTAGGAGGGTTGCCAGTTTTTAGGGACATGGGAGAAGACAAACCAGTGAGAATGGTGTACAACTCCTAAATCTGGTGTAATTGCACACTCCTCATAGATTAGATCCATGATAACTCAACTATAGGGAGTAAAAGTAAAAATTGCTCCTGAATCTAGTGTAGATTCACCCCGCATAGATTAGATCCATGATAACTTAGCCATAAGGAGTAAATGGAAGTGGCAGAAAAGAAGCAGAACTTGTCAGCTTCAGAGAAATTAAATGTGAAGAGTCATTTCCTAGTTATATTTTGTGTTTTATGCATTAGTCTGCCAAATTAGAATAGTATCTATGCTCCATGAGAAATAATGAAATCTACTCTATTTGCTTGGGTTATCAAAGCTTCTCTAAATGTTGAGCTGGCAGGAGCAGGCTTGTAACAGACACCTACATCTACCCTTGATTAGCCATTCTAGAAAACTAATTATATAATCAATAAGTCAATGGCACCTCTGATAAGCAAACCTAGTCTTTAACATACAGCAATCCTGTTCCCAACATTTCGCAGGAAAGCTAAACTGCATTAATTACTTTATACTTTGTAGCTATTAACTCTCTGTCTCAAACACAAAATGTATTATCTATATATGAACTATAATTGATATACAAACCAACTGTTCAGAAAAAAATAACAATATAAAGGATTTTTGTTTGTATTGAATGAATATAGTTATGGTGTGAAAATGCAGCTTCTCCTGAAGCTGTCATGAGTAAGAGATCTTTTCCTCTGAGCAAGCTGTATCTGATGAGGAGTCCATCAGATTAACGGTGTACCTAGCAACTAAAGTACAGTTGGCAGCCATAGCTGCCAATTGCAGAAGCTGGTTGAGGACTTGGCAAAATTCATATGAAAAACAGTCTAGCCATTAAGACTATCTTATTCAGTCTCAATTATTGAAATTCAATATACTGAGCCTCAATAAGAGTCTCTGCGTTCTCTAGTGTGAAGTAGAATAAGATTACAGCATAGAAAAATTATGCTAGGGATTTATCTCTTTGTACATCAGCACAACAATTCTGGGATAAACTATGTTATTAGGACAGCTCAAGTGTAAACTACAGTTTAGGAAGATGAAATACTCCCATTATGGAAACAGTGCACCTTCCTTGCATGATAAGTAAGATTTTATCGTTTATATTCACAATGCAGTATTTTATTTCTTTTAATTATTGTCAGGGAGCAATAAAGACTATGACACTATTAACTGCTTATTAAAACCATAACGTATAGCTCTTTACCCATGATAAATAGTGACCCACTGTAACTGGTTTACTAGAGATGGAAAGTTCAATCTTCTTTGTTGTCTAGGACTTATTTTAAAGAATGTGAAGAACTATCGATAAGAGTTTTAAAGAATTGCATGTATTTTTCACATTTTAATGTAAGAATTAGTTCCCTATAATAATTTGTCTCCCATAACAAAAGAAAGATTGAATGTCTCTCCAGTTGCAGCTGCTACAACGGAAAACAGGCTGTATACATCATTATTCACTGCTTTACTCTCCAGCACCTTGGAAATGGCTATGCTATGGGAATTTTAGGATTTCAAAGGTAAGATTTGGGATGGGCGCACTGAGTTGGAATTTGGGATGGATACATTGATATATCCAACTCAGAAGCCGTGTCACTTAGCCATGTACTACTTTGGGTGACAGGGCAGCCAAATAAATCTGTGGAACTGTAAGTATTCATTTTCTTTGGCACTTTACAGACCGCCCAAAAGGGCGGTCTGCTGGCGCCCTCATTTGATGCACGGAGGAGCCTCAGCGGACAAACTGTGCGACTCCTCCATGCAGCAAAAAGAAGCTGCAAAAAGCAGCTTCTTTTTGCGGTGCCATTATGATGCCACAAAGCGCCATTGGCGCACTTGTGGTGTCATAATGGCACCAAGATGTGCGGATGCTAAGTGTCCGCTACGTCAAAATGGCAGCGCTCATGTAGAATGGGTGTTGCCATTTTGTACATGCTCGGCGCATACTAGGGTTAGGGGCGTCCAGAAAGGACGCCCCTTACTAACCCTAGTACATGCCGAGCATGTACTTTTTGGTGGTGTAGAACCTGCCATTGTTTCTTGGACAAAGCAGACTGGTGGGCTGGACTGGCCTCTGGCCACTCCAGCCCCAACCAGCCTCCAATTGGTCAGGGACTGTGGCAACTGGACAACCTGCTCTGAAAGCAGGCCGCCACCGAAATCCTACTGACAGGACCTTTTTTTGCCACTCCTTTTTACTGATGATTTTTTGGGTTTTTTGCAGGTGGTCTCATCATCTGCATGCCACACACCCAAAGTGGCTGGAAGCCACATCTTTTGGCCTATGTGTTTCAAGCCCAAGTTAACAGATTCCAGGTGCTAGTCTCAGTGACTTCAATAGGATTAAAATTCTCTACTTGTATATATAACTATATAAAATAGGGATGATAATTCTCAATTTTCCCTGTCCTGATGTGTGTTGCAGGAGGGGGGGGGGGGATCTATCAATTTTTCTTCCTGTGCTGTTGGAAGGCACAGCAATCCCTACCTCAAAGTGACAGAAAGCTGCGCAGCTTTAACTAAAAGATGCATAGCTTTTCCAGCTGATATATTTTTCCAAAGCTTTTTATCCCTTCTCCCCACACCAGCCCCAAAATTACACATAAATCATTGCATATGAAAAGACGCTACATCTGTCAAATGGTCAAATCAGCTGGGGGGGGGGGAGAAAAGTTGCCAGAAATTTGATAGCTCTCATTTGAGACCTACAGCTGCTAGTCAAAATTTCTGTGAAAGATGGAAATGAGGTGGGGATGGGGATAGGGGCAGGGGCAGGGGGTTTGGAGAAAGTTTCAGGAGTTACAGATATTCCTCTCATCAGGATTGGGGTTTAGAGGGAAGTTGCAGGAAAAACAAAATCACATCAAAACTAACAGCTTCCCTGCACAATTTCAATTTCCAAATCTTTCAAAGAAATATTGGCTAGATGCTACAAAGCTTATAAAAGAGTTTTAGGGCTGTGATGGGGAAAAAGGAGGGAAAGCTGTGGGAAAAGAGTACACAGAAAATGTCAGCTGGAAAATCTACGCAGCTTTGGGCTGGGAAGAAAAAAAAGTCCCAGGAAAGCTGTGGGAATCTTTACTTTTCTTTTTCTTTTCACACCCTGATTTCAGGAAAACTGTGAATTTCCTTCCTATCCCTAATATAAAATTTCAGCCATCCAGCCTAACTCCCAGCCATACTTACTCAGAGGAAAATCAGTTACCTGCTTTCAGTTAATTTTATAACATATTTGAACAGTCATAGAATCTTGGGCCCGATTCAGACCGGCATTTTGCGCCGGCCTGGTCCTGTACTAGGATTGCCAGGGGGCAGAGCATCCGCACACCCCGCAGCCCTAGTACATAGCGGTGGCCTCATCGTGGCAGCCACCCACCTATACGGGGGCCGCCATGATTACATCATGCACACACGGCATCCAAATGGCACAGCATGTGCGTGATGTTTCTGCACCGCCCCAGGCCACTTATGCCAGCCTGGGCACGGCGTGGGAAGGAGCTCTGAAATGGAGCAACCAAACGGTTATGGGAACGATGCCAGGGAGAAAGGGGCCAGGCAGCCGCTTTCTCCCATGGCTCTAGCTCCCGGGTTGTCCAGGGGCATGAAGCCCCAAGGACATCCCCTTTTCCTCGCCACAGAGAAGCAGCATTTTGCTGCTTCTCTGTGGTCCGGAAAAACTCTGGATTGGGGCCGCGGGGCTGTCGGTGAGGCTGCCCTGCCCCTGACCCAGAGATAAAAGGGGCAGCTACAGGCCACCCCAAGGGGATGGCGTGTACCGTGCCATAGAGTTGGATGAGCTCACAAAGGCCAATCCCTTGCCATGCAAAAATACATAAAGCACAAAGAACATAAAGAAAACAAAAAATAATGACCACAGAGAATCTACATAAATTCAATCTAGATAATGAGGAAATTGAAATAAAGATTTCCTGTAGCTTGGATCAAACACTGAACAAAATGAATACTATTCAAGAAATAAGACCAAGAATTGGAAGGCCAGCCATGAAAGTAGACAAGATCCTAAAGTGTAAAAATAAACAACTGAGCATAAGGTTAGAATTGTCCAAGCCATTATATTTCTCATCACCATGTGGAGATGTGAGAGCTCGAGAGTGAAGAAAGCTGACAGAAAGAAAATCAACTCATTTGAGATGTGTTGCTGGAGAAGAGTGCCAAGAATACCATGAACAGCAAAATGATAAAATAAATAAATCCTAGAATAATTTAAGCCTGAACGTTCCCTGGAAGCCATGATGATGAAAATGGTACACCTGTGAAGAGCAGATCAGAAACCATCTCCATTTTATCCTGAGCATTATTACCTGTTTCATCTGAGCTCAGATGAATGTTTAATGTTGATCCTGGTTTAGGGAAACAAACCTAGAAAACATAGCTGGTTTTGATACTGACATGTTCCCATAATATACAGTTCACATTGACGCAGTTTATATTAAATACAGTTTGGGTTCAATCAGAAGTAACCATCTTCACATCAACAAGGAAACAAAAGCTTTCAGTCTCACTGTGGCTGCAAGATGAGAAATGTTTCCTTCCATTTTCAGGTAACACTGACTTGTTTGCAATAAAAAAAAATCACAAACTGTGAACAGTGTTAGCTATAATTTGTTGTAATTTTAGCATTACAAACAAATCAACTAATTATGCATACTAGTCTTTTGTCTTAAAATTAAAACAACTAAATTCAGTGCAGGTATTCATTAAAAACAGAAATTCTATTATTCCTCAGTAACCGATTTAACCTATTCTTGACCTCGGATTGTTCCTTTTATCTAAAAGAACTGAAGTATCCATTTAGATGCTTACACTGTGACCCAAAATCTATTTGTGTAAAAGGAATTCCCATTCAGGCAACATCCTTGTAAAAGTTCCATAACTAGGATTTTCTTCAGTGTTCAGAGCATAAGCTACTAAAAAGACCTTTTTAGATGGAAGAACTGTACAGGTTCAAGAATACATTAAACACTTTATTAAGAAGAAATGTATTGCAAAAAGATATGTACCTATGTATGATGAGAAGTCTTACTGTGTTCAACAATACCTCTTACTTGACAGCACAATCCTATATACATATACCTAGGAATAAGCTGACTAAATCAACTGGACTTATTTCTGATGACATATGCATCAGATTATACTAAATGTGTATATAAGACTACAGTCTAAAACTCATTTTATGCTTACATACAGATTTATGCTTATGTGCACTTACATATTTCACTATACAAACAAAGAGCGCTGGGCAAATAAAAAAATCATAAGAGCCACTGATTTGGAGTGCTCCCAGACCATAATTTGGAAAATTACATTTTCATAGGGATTCTTTCCTGTGACTCATCACACTGCTTGAAAAGTAACTTGATGTTACTTTTTATTATTGGGGGGGGGGGGGGAGATACACGATGTTACTTGTTAAGCTTTTGGTTAACTTATGTTATTTTTTTTCTGAAAAAGAAATTTAGATAAGGAAACTACTCTATAATGACCTCTATGAAAGCTACTGCAGATGAATATGCACTGAGAAATATTCAAATATTAACAATATTACATGAAAATCTGTCCTACAGACTTATTTCACATATGATATATGAGCAAGGATAGACAAGCAGTAATTGGTTCATGCAAGCCATTTTCATACAAGCTATTAATATTCTGTGAGCACTTAGTAGGATCTGATCTACAGCTGGGTTGAAAAAGAAATTTGCTCTAACAGAGCTTTTTTTTTTTTTTTTTTTTTTTTTTTTTGGGGGGGGGGGGGAAGGGTGTTAAATTGATTTATCCAATCCATACTCTGTAACACTAACAAAGAATGTGTGCCTATATCTCTGGTGTCCCATTACTGGGAAGAAACCATGAGTCTTGGAAATGACTTAGATCAGACATTTTTAACCTGTGGTCCACTGACTCCTGGGGGCATGATGTCCTCACAGGAGGTCTGCAAGGACCAACTCTTCTCAAAGATTGGTTAGGCTCAAACTCAAGATGAAAAGCAGAGAGTAAAAGAGAGAGAGAAAAGGAAGAGGTGGAAAGAAGTGAAAAAACTCTGTTGTATCAAATGACAGCGTCTGGGGCTGCTGGTGTGTACAGAACTGCAAATGAATTCAACAAACAAATGGAAAATTTTACATTTAGGTCACAAATTCATATGTACACTTATACAATAAGGGATACTTCTTTTACCAATAACACATGTGAAAAGGACCTTGGGATTGGGATTGTTGTTGATCATAATGCAAATGAGACAAGTAATATTTTTTAGCTTTGCGGCACCTCTTCCGGGGCCTGAGAAGGAGCACGATTTCCACGCTCCTTCTCGGCAGCGTCCGGGAGCTGCGCCGTTTAAAGGCTGAGGCTCCCAGACGGTGCAAGCAGCGGCGACAGCAGACCGCCGCAATCCGGCGGTCTGTAACGCGCCATAGTTTTTAAGTCAAGGGAAGTAAACATTTCCAAGTCAAGGGAAGCAATACATTAAGTTAGCTAGGTAACTCATGACTTTCAATCTTGATTTGCAATCCAGATCCCTTGCCAAGGTCCCTGATGCTGCCTGGAAGTACACAGTTCTCTTTTTTGGAGGAGAAATGGAAGCAAAATAGGTATGGACTCAGACGGGGACAATGGCTGTTCATCTTTGCCCTGAGATAATGGGATGATGGGCGCCAAGCATCCCAAGTTGTCCAAGGCATCCCCTTCATCCTCCTCATCTCCATCACCGTGCCCTCCTCTTCTTCCAATGAGATTGATTACTTCGTCCTCAAGGGGGACCTGGACTTTGAGTCTTACCCGATGGAAGAGAGCCTTTGGGTTTTTAATGAGTCCACAAACTTCAAAATGGAAGACAAAGGCCAGCTTGGCAAACAGCTATCAAAAGAGAAAGGGGCTGAGGAAAAGACAACAGACAGCTGGTCAACCACACTCTTTTCTAACCAGAAAAGAAGGATCTCTCACGTTGCAAAGCAAGAAAACACCAAGCAAGCTGGTGATCCACCTATACTGAACCCTCACAGTTCAGGAAGTCTGCTACTAGAGGATCCCACAAGCTCAGAAATAGGCCATGCAGCTAGACCAGTGGCAACAGCAGCAAGCGAGCTTCTGACAGTTGCCTCCAACTCCCCAGAGAAGCCCTTCCCTTGGGATGCACAAAGGGGAGAAGAAACAGATCACCTGCATGCCTAACACAGTTACTCCAATGGTGGCAAGTCTGCTAAGGGAAAACTCTTCCGCCTGGGATCACTGTACCTTCCAACAGTGCTGACATTGTATCCTTGAAAGCTCATACACTTGCTGGCATGGCATCCAAGGAAACATAGACCACTATGCCTAGTACTGCACAATAGTTACAGGAACCCCATACCATTTTAGTACTGAAAATACTTCACTGAAAAGAAGTTAGGCCCGGTACAGATGTGCCTTACGTGACGTCCTCGTCACATGCTACAGTTGCCTTGGGGCGCTCCACCCACATGTGGCCTAACCCTAGCATATGACGGGGGTGTAATCATGGTGGCCTCCTGTCCACATGGGTGCTGCCATGATTACATCACACATGCACCGCGTCTAAACGGTGCGGCGTGTGTGATGCCGTTGCACAGCGGCCTGGGCACGGCACGCAATGGAGCTCTGAAATGGAGCTCCTTTTGAGGGCGTGTCTCGTTCCACCAAGCGGCTTCGGGAATGATGCCAGGGGGAAAGGGACCAAGTGGCCCCTTTGTCCCCTGACTGTGGCTCCCAAGGTGTCCTGGGGCATGAAGCCTCAAGGACACATTTTTGGGTCCAGGGAGAAGTGGCATTTTGCCGCTTCTCCTTGGTCCTGAAAAATGCCGGATTGGGGCCTCTCCTTGGTCCCGAAAAGTGCCGTTGTGGCTGCCGTGGCCCCAATCCATGGAATAAAGGGGCACGTGCAGGCCGCCCCAAAGGGGGGTCTGTACCCCACCTTAGATATCTCAGCTAACACCATAATTAACAGGTACAACAAAATGAAGTGTGTAGACTATGCAATGTACAATGTATCTCGGAAGGTATTGGATTCTCCTTTATTTGAGGTTTTCAAAATGAGGTGGGATGGCCAAGTGTCAGGGAAGATTTAGCTTTGGATTCCTACACTGGCAGGAGACAGGACTAGACAATCTTCCAATACACTTCTATGATTCAATATCTTACCAAACATGAAAGCATTAATAGAGTTTTTGATTATCTATAATATGCCTCTTCCACTGTATATGCTGCCAAAATATTAGTCTTCATTATTTCCCTCAAGATTAAATTTGGTTTGGCAGTTAACCAACTCAATTCTGATACCTAGTCCATTTAAAATAAGTGCCCAGAGTGCTAAAATGGTAAATTGAGATGACAAAAGTTAAAGTGACACATGAGAGAGATTAACAGCATAACTGTAATTTTAAGAGTGGTAAAGAATAGACAAGACTGATGATGATGATGAGCAAGAAAGTATTTTTGGTTCATTATAACATAAAATCCTAAAATGTATTTTATTTTATTGTATTTATACCAACATTGCAGTGTGTTGGGAGGGCTGCATTGGCCTCACACGGGACTTTGGAGGGTGACATGATAGCCATGTTTAAATATTTGAACAGATGTCATACTGAAGATGAAAAGGTTTGCTTTTTGTTGCTCCGAAGACTAGATGACAGAGCAATGGATTCAAACTATAGGGAAAGATCATCCACATAAACCATAGGAAGAACATCCTGATAGTAAGAGCTGTTCGACAGTGGAACACACTCCCTTGGAGTGTGGTGAAGTCTCCTTCTTTGAAGGTCTCTAAACAGAGGCTGGATGGCTATCTGTTGGGGGTGCTTTGATTGAGAGTTCCAGCTTGGTAGGGGGTGGACTGGATGGCCCTTGTAGTCTCTTCCAACTCTATGATTCTATTATCCTAAATCCCTTTAGTCTACAATTTTCACATATAATTTTCTCACTTTAGAGTTTCAGTTGAATTTCAGAAAATAATTCATTTCCTTTATATCTTATTCTTATATTCAAATACATTCGTATTCACACAAATGGTCAGCATGAAAAAAGACATCAGAGCAACAGTGTTAAAATAGAGATGTTGGTGCACATTGTATCAGATTTTACTTGCTGCTTAAACATGGTGCCATATTTGGAACTCTATTAAAATAGGACAGCTAATTTGGAAGAACAGATTGTATCTGTAGCACTATTTGTCACTGTGTTTTTCCTGTGCACACCCTGGTCTTTCACATTACATAGGATTCCTTTATACATACACGTAACACCACATAGGCTTACAAATATAAGGTGGAACAATGTGGCTACACTTATATTCCATGTACAGTAGGATATACTGCATTTTCCACACACAAAATCGTGGCTCCATGCAATTTCCCTACCATGCACAGAATAGAATCACTGATTTGGGATAACAAAACTCTAATGGATTAACAGAAGCCGCACATTATTTATTAATTGGCCTGTATACCATTCTAAGATGTTGATGATATAGACTTGCCTAAACATGTTGATTTTATATGCCTTCAAAATATTTAATGTTAAGGAAAATTAATACTTAACCAGACAGCAGTTTTGGGCAGAATATCAGAAGATCTTAAGCAGAGGAGAAAAAGAAGGTGTAATTCTTGTTAAAGTGGATAGAAAGCCAAAGGAGACAGGGATGAGGAGACTGAATGGTATGGGGCTCTGGACAGGGCTCTGTCCTGGGGCCAGAGTTATTCAACATCTTTATCAATGACTTGGATGACAGAATTGGGGGCATACTCATCAAATTTGCAGATGATACCAAATTAGGTGGAATAGATAATACTCCAGAGGACAGGATCAACATTTAAAATGACCTGAATAGACTAGAAAGCTGGGCCAAAGCTTAACAAAATGAACTTCAACAGGGAGAAATGTAAGGTACTGCACTTGAGGCGGAAAAATGAAATGCACAGAAACAGGATGGGGGACACTTGGCTGAACAAGACTACATGTGAAAGGGATCTGGGAGTCCAAGTAGACCACAAGTTGAACATGAGTGTGATGTGGCAGCTAACAAGGCCAATGCAATTTTAGGCTACATCAAGAAAAGTATAGTATCTAGATCAAGCGAAGTAATAGTGCCACTCTATTCTGCTTTAGTCAGACCCCATCTGGAATACTATGTCCAGTTCAAAAAGGACATTGAGAAGCTAGAGCGTGTCCAAAGGAGGGTGACTAAAATGGTGAAGGGTCTGGAAACCATGTTCTATGAGGAAAGTCTCAGGGAGCTGGATATGTTTAGCCTGGAGAAGAGAAGGTTAAGAGTTGATATAATAGCCCTGTTTAAATACTTGAAGGGGTGTCATATTGAGGAGGGAACAAGCTTGTTTTCTGCTGCTCCAGAGAACAGGACCCGGAACAATGGATGCAAGCTCCTGGAAAAGAGATTCCACCTGAACATTAGGAGGAACTTCCAGACAGTAAGGGCTGTTCGACAGTGGAACACACTCCCTCAGAGTGTAGTGGAATCTCCTTCTTTGGAGGTCTTTAAGCAGAGTCTGGATGGCCATCTGTCGGGGATGCTTTGATTTGGATTTCCTGCATGGCAGGGGGTTGGACTGGATGGCCCTTGAGGTCTCTTCCAACTCTATGATTCTATGATTGTATGTCTTTCCCCATAAGTGATAATATTTATCACAGATGGGAAAGAACATCTGTGAAAGAGATTAATCTGCTGTAGTCTATCAGGAAGAGACCCAATGTTTATTTGGGCCATTCTAAATGTTTCTTTTAGAATCATCATATGTGATTTATATGTCAGCTTTACTTTTGCTGATATGAACAATTTCAACAAAATAATTATTTAGAATATGAAAAATACAGCCTCGGTAGAAACATATTGCCCGCAGAAAATCTGTTTACAATCTAGCAAGCAACCATAGAGTTGCATTTTCCCTGATTTGATCTGATTTGATCTGTTCCTCTGATCTAATTCCAGATTAGAGGAACATGATTGCAGAGAAGTGCAATATTTGTTCTCTAGTCAATACCAAAAAAAAAAAATGTCAGTTAAATATAAATACGTACTCTGTAAAATCCTACTTCTCTTTAATCTGATTTATTGTAAATTTCATGGAAAATTCTATACTCAGCATTAACAACATACTGGACTAAAAAAGAACCAGTTACAAAATAACATTGACATTTTTATTACTTGTTTTTATGCAGCAATAAAATTAGAATACTGCTTCCTTATTAACATGTTTTCCTGTAACAAGCTTCCAGAAATATGCTGATAAGAGAAAACACTGGGCACAATCCCAGCTAAAATAAAGCCCTTTTAAATCCCACTGGTTTTGATGAAAGTGATTTAAACCACATGCCTCACTCTCTTGCTGAAATCAACAGTTTCAAAATGCTTACATCTGAGTAGATAGCATCCACTATTAGTGCTGTCTAAATGTTATTAAATATAAACTATAGCCCAGTCATAAAAGAGCATTTTATAATAAAGTCAAAATTAATCCAAGCTATGTTATCAGCCGCATATATATCTGTCATATGTGACAACTAACTTCAGCGATAGTTACAAACAGTATGGATGGTGTTGTTTGGTACCCAAAAGGACAATCTCCTGAGTGACAGGCCTGATTATGAGAGATCTAGATTCAAAGTCTCTCTCAACTAGCATGTTGACTGTCATCTAGAGCAATATATTTAGCCTCACTCTCATGTGACTCCAGGGTTTGCTTGGGGATCATATCCTTGATTATAATAAGCTACATAGAACATTTAGTTGAACATAGGAATTAAGTGAAGTTAAACTAAATAGTAGCAATTATTCATCTACCAAGTTTATGGAGTCTACAGATCACTTGCAATTAAGTGCAGTCCTTTGATCAAAAGTTGGAAAAGCAGGATAAAAATAAACTACTACTACTACTACTACTACTACTATTATTATTAGAAAATGTGCAATCATTTTCTTTCAGTGCTATGACTCTTTTTAATGATGTACAAGAAGAGTTTGAGACTAGCATGGATTTGAACTTCAGGTGATTATATTCTATGTATGTTCCAGAACTTTATAATTTTGGATTAAGGGAAATTTCTGTGGTTGCATGCAAGACACCCCTACTATTAACAGATTGATGTCAAATGGATTGGTGTGAGAAATGTGGTTCATAGGGTTAACACAGAACACTTCAACATTAATTTAAATAGCATTAATAGGTGCCCTATTACATTTTATAATTAACAGCAATGTTAGTGCCTTTCCACTTCGGATCATATCTCCTCTTATGAACCTGTGAGAGCTTTAAGATCATCAGGGGAAGACTTTCTCACAGTCCCATCCCAATCACAGGCTAGTCGGGCGAGGAAATAAGAGAGCCTTCTCAATGGACCTTATCACATGTAGGTCCTATATGCTTCCATCCCAAAAATGGTTAAAGAGGTGGCATCCCAGAAAAGCAAGCCCATTTGCTATTGATGATCACACACAGAGCACAACAAGGAGTTAAAAGCACATTAAAGTGGGTCCACTGTGAATTTGGCTATCAAAAGGAGACAAACAAATCCTCATTGCCTGCTTAGAAATGCCTTCTCTGAGCATGCTCCAAAGTGTCATTTCCACAAGTGCACGCACACACACACGCTCCGGGGAGGGCAGGGGATACAGGGGGGATCCTCTTTGCTACAGAAGCCCCAAAAGGTGTTTCAGAGAAAGGCAGAAGGAAGCTGCCCTTTGCAAATTCCTAAAACCACACATAAAGACACACACACACACACAAGAAGGAGAGAGAGAGAGAGAGGAGGGGGCTTGTTCCATAAACCTGCCTGGTTCCAGCAAGGGCTGATACTCCCTGATGCCTTCCTTTTCCAGGGCATGTCCTCCCTTTCTCTTTCCTGTCCTGGAGGAATTCCAATATACCCCCCCCAACTTCTCCCACCAACTATGCCCTTAATTAGAGGCTCCATTAGAGGAGAAGAACGGGGCGAAGGAAGTGTGTGTGTATCCCTTTAAGAAGTCTCTCTCAGGGACAGCAAGGCAGATTGGGAAATCAGGACGCATCTGTAGGCATACATT
The DNA here is from genome assembly GCF_019175285.1 of Sceloporus undulatus. Lineage (NCBI taxonomy): Eukaryota > Metazoa > Chordata > Lepidosauria > Squamata > Phrynosomatidae > Sceloporus > Sceloporus undulatus. The sequence continues at coordinate 213,692,738 of NC_056525.1, read as the reverse complement.
TCCATACAGCAGCTATTACATGAGAGGAATCAATTTGCAAGCAAAATGGACACGTAAATCCGGTAGTTTTGTGAATTTACTTATTTCCTGATTGACCTCATATTCTCCCTGGATTATCTTCTGATTGCATGCAGCATCATGTGATAAGCAGTTGCGAATTTGTCCCTAAGCCTTGGATGACCCTGCATTGCCACCCCTTTAAACTTCCAGTTTTGCCCCGTGTGATAACATCCAATGGCTGCTCCCACCCTCTGGAACTCCCTTCCACAGGAGTCTAGATTGGCCTCCCCCTTGCTTTCCTTTCACCAACAAGCAAATACATTTTTGTTCAAGCAGCTTTTTAATATACAAGTATATCAGGGTGGCATTTATATAGGGTGCATGGTCTAGTTATGTTTTTTAACTTTTGTAAAAAGTTTAACTTTTAACTTTGTATATTTTTTATGTAGTTTTATACTGATTTTACCTTATTGCTGTTGTTCTTAGCTACCCTTGATTGGACTTCAACTCATGGAGACTCTGTGGATGAGACGTCTCCAAGACCCCCTGTCCTCAGTCTCTCTGTTCAGGCCCTCTAGGCACAAGCCTGTGTCTTTCTTGCTCGAATTTAACCATCTGACATGTGGTCTTCCTCTCTCTACTACCTTCCACTTTTCCAAGTATCATTGTCTTTTCTAATTATTCGTTTTTCTTCCTCATGAGGCTAAAATACAAAAGCCTCAATTTACTCATATTGGCCTGTTACAGACTGCCAAAATAAAGCTGCTTCAGGTCTCTTTGGAGGTATGCTATTTAAATGATGCATGGGTCCTAAGAGTCCGGAGGTCGCGCCAAAGCCACACTCCATTCCTAAGCACTGGAGTGCAGCTTTGGTGCAGCTTCCGAATTCTTAGCATGCATGCATCATTTAAACAGCATACCTCCAAAGAGATCCGAAGCAGCTTTCTTTTGGCAGTCTGTAACAGGCCATTGGCTTCCAGAGAGAGTTCCAGCTTGATTTGTTCTAGGGCCAATTTGTTTGTCCCTTTGGCCATCCACAATATGCCAAGCACTCTTCTCCAGCACCACACCTCAAATGAGTTGATCTTCTTTGTATCGTCTTTTTTCACTGTCCAGCTCTCACATCCATAAATGGTTATGGGGAATACAATAGCTGGGATGGTCCTCACTTTGATGTTCAGCATTGTGCCTTCACACTTTATCATCTTGTCCAGTTATTTCATAGCTGTCCTTCCTAATCCCAGTCCTCTTCTGTTTTCCTGACTGCAGTCTCTATTTTGATAAGTACAGTGGGTCCTCACCATACGCTGCCTTTTTATAGGCAGCTTTGAGCATAGGCACTCAAAGCCGCCGGTGCGCGCGGGGCAGAGCGTCCCATTCAATTGAATGGGCGCGCGCGTCCGTTGCGCCCTGCACGTGCCCGCGCCGCCGCACACAAGCCCCATTGTTTCCAATGGGGCTCGAGCATAGGCGGAATTCGCCTTACGCAGAGGGATCTGGAACGGATCCCCCGCGTAAGGCGAGGACCCACTGTATTTGAACCAAGGTATGGTAACTCCTTGACTATTTTAATTTTATCATTGTCTAGTTTTTAGCTAGATGATTTTAATTGTTTTTTTTTTTAAATTGTTGTAAAGTTTTAAAAATGATTTTATCTGTGAGCCACCTTGGGTTCCTTTTTGGAAGAAAGACAGCATAAAAATGAAATATATAAATCCAGTATCTTTAATAAATAATGTAGTTATAACATAAAACAACATGGTAGAGCAGTATGTACATACAGTGAATGATAAAAGAATCCAAAAAATGCTGAATGACAAACTAGTCGACCATGATGGCTGGGGATCCTGGAAATATAGGCCAGCACATCTGAAGAGGTGCCAGAGTGGGGAAAGCTGCAGTATGGTAAACTTATCTTATAAAAACTGGCCTTAAATACAGTATTTTTTACAGTTAGTAAAGTTATTTGTAACTGAGCTAATACAAAATTTGGAAACATCATTTTACAGTCCTTAATTTCCTTTGGAAATTCTGGTTAAATGGTTTTTGCACACCCATCGTCACTTGTCCACGTATTTACCTAGGAAAAAATAAACACCCTACATAAACTTATTCTAAACATAGTTCAAATCCCTTACTCTGGAGGGGCACCATAACATTTATGAGTGAACGAAAAAATACATAGCATTTTAACTATTCTAGAAACGGTTTCAATATCTGCTACATTCAGAGGCATTTATTTTCAAGGCAAAATACATTTGTCCTGAAACCACATCCACCATACAGAGAATGTATCTCTGCATCATTCTTACATTACTAATTCTAAAGATATCAATTGAGGATGAGACCTTACATTTTCTCAGACTCTAGTTAAAAAATGAATGCGGACTCAATTTCTGGTACCATTTTTCTTAAACTTTAGTGGCTTTTAAAACCTCAATAAACAGGTATATATTACAAACAGAAAATGAAAGTTTTTGAACAGAATACTACTTACTGTATTTCACAGTCATTAATCTCTATGTAAATGCACAATAAAAGGTCAAAAACAAGTACTTCAAGAAGAGATATCATGCATTCTTCAGGAGGCTAGCAGAACCTGTTACTCTGTCAAATAGAGACAAAGGACATTATCAGACAAGGGAAATTGGAAGTATAATCCAATGGCAATCTGAACGCAATCATGGGGTTTAACATTATTGCGTGATAGACTACTACACGCAATTTCGGGCAATGGGAAGTCAGTCCGAATGCAATCATGGGGTTTCATGTTATTGTGTGAGGTAATCACACGCAATTTCGGGCAATGGCAAGCTATTTTCGGGCAATGGGAAGTCAGTTCGAACGCAATTCGAATTCACATAAATTCGCTGAACTAGTGAATTCACGTGAATGCGTTCTGGCCCCACTTTCTTTTCATTCGGAATTAAGAGAAATTCCTCCCAACTCCAAAGAGATGTGAGATGGTAATCCTATTGCACAGATGAAAACAAATTTGGAGGTTCCTTTTAAGGCAAAGCCTGTTTCCCCCCTCAGTCTGCACTACTCAGCAATGGAGACAGAAGATCTGGGATAACTTCAAGCTTGGTGTTGGCCCTCTTTGCATTTGCATAGCATGCTGGATATCTTGGCTGCCCAAGCCATGGCACCAGTGGTCAAGGGGATCATCCAAAGGTAGATGCAAAACAAGCAGCTTTCAACCTAATCCACTGCCACAGTTAAACTAGTCAGCCTTTGGCTTCATTCTGTTATATGGCTTCCCCACTCATCCTCCCTTTGTATCAACCCATGGTATGCCATGGGCATTCATCAGCCACCAATTAATTGTGCTGGGGGAGAATTTTATCCTGGAGCACACTTCACCCTCATGCTGGGAAGGGGGGTATTATTTCCTGTTGCAAACAGCTGCTTGTTTTTTCACATTGTTAATGCATGCTGTTTTCTTTTGCCATGAATTTTACAATGGGAGGCTGTAGCGGCACTGAGACAGATCCATTTTTGACAGGAGCTGAAGGCTTACATGCTCCCAAAAAGAAACCCCCTTATAGGATCAGAAGTGCCCAAGGCACAGGTGCCCAGCTGAAGAGGCTGTCCTGCTAACCCTGCTAGCCTTACTAGGTATATGAGAAAACACACAGCATCTCACACAGCAATGAGGCTCTGATTCAAATATCTTAACAATACCCCAGCAGGTGGGCTGGAAAGGCATTGGTCAGCAAGGCTAGATGACTAGATCCTTGCCAAGTGCTGAACTGCATTTTACTAGGCTACAATGAATAAAGTATTATCCCACCTTTCCATTATTCTGGTTGATTATCTTCCTCCCTCACTTATCCCATCCTGAACCTTTAGCTATTATGGGCACAAGCACCATATCAATCCCAAAGGAAGCCAAATATATAACAACTAAAATGTTTAACAGTACTATCACATACATCTGGGGGAAAGAGAAAATCACACAAACTAAATATAATACACAACATGCTACATATCAACATTAGTTCTGCTAATAACAAGTAAAATTTCTGTAGTGAAATGCATGAAATAACTGTGGACCCATCATGAGATAGCATATGCTTTATTAGCATAAATAAAAAACATAGCATTCTAGTAATTTAGATTTACAGTAATACTTCATCATTACCAGCATTATTTCTGAATTTAATTTTATAAAATCAAATGCCCAACCATTCTTGGTCCAACTACATGAATTGGTTGTTTTTGTAACTACCACATTGGGGTTGTAGAATCATATAATCATAGAGATGGAAGAGACCACAAGGGCCATCTAGCCGAACCCCCTGCCATGCAGGAAATCACAATCAAAGCATCCCTGACAGATGGCCATCCAGCCTCTGTTTAAAGATCTCCAAGGAGGGAGACTCCACCACACTCTGAGGAAGGAGTGTGTTCGACTGTCGAACAGCCCTTACTGTCAGAAAGTTCCTCCTAATGTTGAGGTGGAATCTCTTTTCCTGTAGCTTGCATCCATTGTTCCGGGTCCTGTTCTCTGGAGCAGCAGGCTATTATAACAGCTCTTAACCTTCTCTTCTCCAGGCTAAACATATCCAGCTCCCTGAGACTTTCCTCATAGGGCATGGTTTCCAGACCCTTCACCATTTTAGTCACCCTCCTTTGTACACACTCTAGCTTCTCAATGTTCTTTTTGAACTGGACATAGTATTCCAGATGGGGTCTGACTAAAGCAGAATAGAGAGGCACTATTACTTCGCTTGATCTAGATACTATACTTTTCTTGATGTAGCCTAAAATTGCATTGGCCATTTTAGCTGCCACATCACATTCATGTTCAACTTGTGGTCTACCTGGACTCCCAGATCCCTTTCACATGTAGTCTTGTTCAGCCAGGTGTCCCCAATCCTATATCTGTGCATTCCATTTTTCTGCCTCAAGTGCAGTACCTTACATTTCTCCCTGTTGAAGTTCATTTTGTTAAGCTTTGGCCCAGCTTTCTAGTCTATTCAGGTCATTTAAAATTTTGATCCTATCCTCTGGAGTATTTGCTATTCCTCCTAATTTGGTATCATCTGCAAATTTGATAAGTATGCCCCCAATTCTGTCATCCAAGTCATTGATAAAGATGTTGAACAGCACTGGGCCCAGGACAGAACCCTGTGGGACCCCACTGGTCACTTCTCTCCAGGATAAACTGGAACCATTGTTGAGCACCCTTTGGGTTTGGCCGGTCAACCAGTTACAAATCCACTTAAC